>NC_022015.1:4684367-4710507 GCF_000317375.1 Microtus ochrogaster | reverse complement strand
TGTTGTCTTCACACTGTTGTCTCCACACTATCGTCTTCACACTGTTGTCTTCAAACCATTGTTTTCTCACTGTTGTCTTCTGAGTTTAGAGGAATGGTTAGTTTGGGGTTGAATTTCCCTAGGGACAGCAAACCCTGTTTATCAGTGTATTTGGGGATAGTGACGAGGCACAGATGGACAAGAATGTAAAGGAATGACAGATTATAAGAGGAAGAAGTCACAGTGGAAGGAGAGGCTTCAGGAACTGCTCCCGAGGTGAGAACCAAGCCTCTGCTCCTTGCTTTCCTTCCTCTTCCAGCATCTCCTCAGGCCAGCCCTGCAACCTTCTCAGCTGTGCTCAGGACCACTGAGTTGCAAACAATAGGCATCTAAACCTCTTCTACTGAGAACAAACAGTGTGTGAAAATGAGTTCATATTCCTTTCTCCTCACAAATGCTGCCGGGTTAGGGCCAGAGCCTGGACCCAAACAGCCTTCCTAATAATCCAGGGCTGGGTTTAAACAGAAAGCCAGCAATGCGTATGCTAAGTAGACCTGGTCAAGGCGTGGTCCCACCCATCACCATTGTTTGGGCTTCAGTTTCTGCTGCAATAGATCTTCTGACAAGCTGATAGAACTCCTGAGATTAGTCTTTAGGAAGCAAGTACCCTCTCTGGCTGGCACTGAGGCTGCAGCCTTTTCCATCTCTCAGCATGAACTTCTTGGGGGAAAATTCAGCTTCTTGTGATCCATTATTTCCATATTTTGATATCCAAAGGGCAGAATCCTAGAGTCTCTGGAGAATATCATCATGCCTGACAGGATAACAACAAAGAGGCCATCCTGTCCTATCTGCAGTGAGCACCTGGGAAGTGCAGGAAATGATAGTGACCCTGTTGAGTGCGGCCAACAGAGGGCAGAGAAGATATTAATGACTACCCAGTGAGGACTGGGGGCTCCCTGACTATCTACATGCCCAGGGAACCACAGCAGCTCTGCAGAGGCTCAGGGTATGACGGCCACTGGAGGAAGAAGGTCCAGGTGACGGCATGTTAAGTTTGATGTTTTCTGTCTTCTCCCACACCCATGCAATTGTCAAAAAACCCCAGACACTCTTCCTGCCTCCTCTTCCTTCAACAGATCAGAGCTGCCCGCTCCTTAGCCCCAGGCGCTAGCACAACAGCCCTGAAGAACAGAGATCAGTCACTGACCTCACACACTTTCTAGAGCACCCAAATTGATGACATGACCACTCCTTGGTATGGTTAAGAGGAAACTTTTATTGTGAAACTGATTCCCATCTTCTAAAAGGAGTCATTTCCCTTACCTCTGGCAGAAGGAACGTATGGCGGAGAGAGAAGATGAGTCTGGAAGACTGCAGAGCAGAGAAAGAAGCAGACTGGACGTGGCCAGGGCTATCTGCAAAAGAGGGGAGATATCAGGGGATAGAGAATGGAGAAAACATAGTAAGAGAAGCAGGAGAATATCAGGGGGTAGAGAATGGAGAAAACATAGTAAGAGAAGCGGGAAGAAAGAGAGAGAGGGAGAGAGAGAGAGAGAGAGAGAGAGAGGGAGAGAGAGAGAGAGAGAGAAACAGAGAAACAGAGAGAGAGATAGTAGGAGGAGGAGGAGGACATAGTAAGAATAGCAGAGTACCTAGGGGTGGGGGAGTTTAGGGCAGGACAGGAGGGGAGGAGGCAAGGAAGCTAGCATGGATTTTAAAATGTGTAAAGACACTGAGAAAACCTGGATATGTTGATAGGCACCACAGGCAGCCATATGTCCCTTCTGCCAGAGGTAGGGGAAATGACTCCTTTGGCAGGTGGGAACCAGCATCACAAGTTCTGAGGAGTGCTGGCTTTTCTCTAACTGCCAGAAACCTCCTACAGTCCCGGCTGAATTTTAGAATTGGGGAACTGGCTCTTCATTTGGATCTGACATAGATGGAGGGCAGAGACACACAGGCAGGGAAGGTTGGAGACAGGGTTGCTAAATTCTTGGAGGAAAACTAAATGAAGAATTGAAAAGAGAATGATGTCCATCTAAGGAGGGCACCAATTTTGTTGTCTTTTGAGGCAGGGTCAGTTTCAGTTTAGCGGTACTGCTTGCTCTGAGAGGTTGGGGGTCAGTTTCAGTTTAGCGGTACTGCTTGCTCTGAGAGGTTGGGGTCTGAGTGCTGGATCTCTTGCTGGTTTGCACCCTCTCTTGGCTCATCGCTCCAGCTGCCCTGATTCCTGGGCAAGAGCCACGGCCATTTGCACCTTATCTCAAGTCTGTACTTGAGAGCAAAGAAGGAGATTCTCAGCCTAGAGAAGTTTGTGAGAAGCAAAGTGAGGGAGGGAAGAGGGGAGGAGAGAGAGGGAGAGAGAAGGATAGAAAGGAAAGAGAGAGAGAAAGGAAAGGAGAGGGGGTGGAGGGAGAAGGATAGAGAGGGAGGGAAGGAGAGAGAGAGGAAAGAAAGAGAAGAATTATCTAAAGCTGATATGAGAAGTTTCTAGAAAATGAAATATCCAAGGGGAACATTTTGATGTCAGCTGAGTCTTTTTAAGTAGCTGGAAAGAAAAAAAAAGGACTTGTATTTATTTGTCCTGATCAGGAGATGATCATGGAAGAAATGTAATCAGTGGCTTTAAAGAAAAGAAACAACTGGGTAGAAGAGCAGTGGAGATGAACTCAGCTCAAACTAGCGTGTAAAGTCTGGTGTCCGCTCTTTCAAGGGGCACTTACCCAGTCAGATTCAATTAGAGTCACATAGCACACAGGACCACGTCCCTGGGGCCAGGCACGTGGCTGGGGCTCGACACTGCTGACTATAAATCTCAAAATGTTGTTGGTGATAGAAACAAAAGGCCTAGCCTGTGTCAATCCAGGGAAGAAGCCACAAGACAGTTGCGCATTAAAATTGTGATAGAAAGGAGGCCCGTGCAGGACATTAAGGGTGCTGCATTGATAGGTAGGAGCAAGCCAGGTAAGTCGTCTGCCATAGGAGGGATAATAAGCTGTAAGCTTGGATGAATACACATGAACTGCCTGAGATGTGGGTGTAGGCTCCACTGGAAGTAATTCTTGCTGTGTTTTACTTTTAGGCAGGGTCTCTCATAGTCCAAGCTGCCCTTGAACTTCATATGTAGCTGAGGATAACTTTGAACTCATCTTCCCGCTTCCGTCCCCCAAATACTGGGATTGCAAGCATTTTGCCCCATACCCAGCTCTATGGTTGGTGCACCCGAGGCAAGCACTCGACCAGCTGAGCTTCATCTCCAGCCCCTGGTGGAGGTAATTCTAGATGAAAAATCTTGTGGCAGAGAGGAAATGGCATACAACATGGTTATGGAGCCAGTGAGAAGGCAGGACAGGTGAGGATGCAGGGGAGGTGGGACCGGATCACACCGGACTGTGTCAGGGGCTCCTCAGGATGGCTGAGGAGGGTTTTAGCTGTGTTCTTTGAAGGCTTCATTCCAGCCTCAGCATGAAATACTTTCAAAATGGAGTGGCCACTGGGAAAGCTGCAAGAACCCAGACTAAGAACGTGTGTGGGAATTCGGACTAGGGGAGACCGTGCCAGCTCTGATAACCTGTCTTCCTGCGTAACTCTGTAAAGGAGACCTTGGGCCTAGAGTCTCAGGTTAGGTAACTTGCAAAGGTTGACTCTGAGTCCATGCTCCTTCCGTACAGAGAGAGGCACCTGCCCCTGTGTGGTGGCTCCTGGGCCTCTAGGATTCTGAGAAGATCTTTGTTTTATTCTCAGGGACAACCCTGTATTTGTACAGGGAAATGGGGACAGGAAGCAGGCTGAGACACATTGTGAAGAAGTTCCTTTCCAAAATATTTTTTGAAATGTAGACAGAGGTGAATATTATAGAGCCCAGGAATGTCCCAGGTCCATACCCCAGGGCTAGTTTCTGAGGCAAAAGATGCCACTGGCTCATCCTGGTAAAGGGATCAAGTCAAACTCTCAAGTGTTTGGGCTCTTAGAAGTACGGTCATTTCTAATGCTTCCTTGGGAATGCTTCCTGTCTCTGGCACTTGGCCAGGTAATGAAAGTTGCATAGGATGGAGATGAAGGGCCCCAGATAAACGCCTCTTGTGTTCAGCCCACTGTGCCATATCAGGTGTCCGGCTTTTCCAATGTGGCCATTTTCCCACTTAGTCCCATTATTCTTGGGCTCAGCTGAAACAAAGGTCTGGCTTTGGGTTCACAAAGTGTACAGAGCTGTGCATTCTGCTCATCAGATGACGTCACTGTCATAGTGAGGAAGGCCTCTGGGAAGAAAATTGGTTACGACTTTCCCTCTCCCAGAATCCAGCACAAACAAGGCGAGCTCACCTCGATCCCCTGAAAAAGCAAGTCCCTCGGTCCTGAAGACAGAGTTGGGAAAGAGAAAGTGAGAAATTTTACCGCAACAAAAATGACGGCTGCCTTGTAATCCTGTCACCACAAGATAAAGCCATGCCTCCTTGTAGCACCCAGAGAGCAATGTCAGCGGGACCAAAATAAACGACCGTTTCCAAAGTGTCCCTTGGCTAATACAGAGGCTAACCAAAGGGGAACGGGAAGCTAGTCCCTCCACTGCAGACTCAGCAGCAGGGTCCTCCTCCTCCTCTCTGCACTGACTGTCACTCACTCCGAAGCTTCTCTGGTGATTCTGCCTGATCCCATCAAGTGGGGTTTCTCCTAGAGGAAGGGACCCAAGACCGTATTGTTGCCATGCTGAAAACAAACTGTAGGGGGCAGTGTGTCTTGGAAGCCTGAGGGGAGCCTACTGAGCCTCAGGTGAAGGATGTTAGGATGTGGGCCAGGGTGGGGAGCATGAAGGCAGGGCATGCAGTTGCATCTCGGATGTACTTTAAAAGTAGATGCAGTAGGGATGACTGATGGGACTTCAGAGAGAGAGAGGAGAACTTGAGACCCTCACTCAGGGTCAGAGCTAACATATGCCATCGCATTCTCAAATAGAAAGTGAGCTTTCTCATTTATTGGCCGGACTGGATCCTGTGATTGCCACTTACGGATGATGACGCTTAATTAAATTAAGAGTCATGGAAGCTGTGTTCCCTTCTGTCTTGTTGAAGATTATATTCACTTCTTTTTTTTTTTTAATTTTGGATTTTTTCGAGACAGGGTTTCTCTGTAGCTTTGGAACCTGCCCTAGAACTAGCTCTTATAGACCAGGCTGGCCTCGAACTTCAGAGATCCGCCTGCCTCTGCCTCCCGAGTGCTGGGATTAAAGGCTTGTGCCAGCACCACCTGGCTGTATATTCACATCTTAGATAGTGACTACAGTCACTTGTAGTTTTCAATAAGAAAACATACAGATTTTTTGTTATCTTCTAGTTACTATACAAAATAATGGGTTGCCTTATATTGTCTTTAATTATGTGTATCACTGTATTTCCTTATATTCGGTCCTCACCACCTCTTTCCCCCTCCCCATCTTCCTCTTCCTTCTCTTGTCATGCCCATCATATGACATCTGCATGTGTCATCGACTCTAGAGTCCACAGAGGAAAATGGATATTTTGTTTTTCTTCTATCCCCATTATCCTCTCTTAGTCCTTTCTCTCCAAGTCCCTCCCCAATACAATCTCTCTTTTACTTTCACGTCACATGAGAGAAAACATGTGACATTTCTCTTTCCGAGTCTGGCTTGTTTTGCTTACTATGGTGATCTTTAGGTTCACCCATTTCCTTGCAAACAACATTTCACTTTTTAAAAGCCAACTGAAACCCCATTGTCCTCTTTACCCATTATCTGTGGGTGGGCATCCAGGCCAGTTTCATATCTTGGCTCTTATGAACAGTACAGAATAAACACAGATGTACGGTGTCTCTGTGGGCTGCTGACTTTGGCTAAACACCCAAGAGTGATAGCACTTGGTCATAGACCTTTTTCTTCTCATGGGAAGTCTTTCTGATTATAGGCTAATGACCTTAGGTATTAGTTACTTTTCACTGTTATGAAAACGCTTGGCAGAAACACTAAGAGAGCGAGGGTTTGCTTTGGCTCACAGTCTGTGTCTATAGTCCATCCTGGCACGCAGGGCACCAGAGAGGGCCTGAGGCAGCTAGTCACAGCGCCTCTGTAGTCAGGAAGCAGTGAGAGATGAGAGCTGCCTTCTGCTGAGTCCCAGCCTAGAGGACGGTGCTGTGCACAGCTAAGATCCATATTCCCTCTTCAATTACCTTATCTATAAACATCCTCACAGACATGTCTAAAGCTTATTTCTATGCTGATTGTAAATCCCATTAAGCTGATAATCAAGATTAATCCCCACACATTAAAATAAAAAAATTATTAAAAGATGAGGGAAATCTTAGCTACTTAAGATGAAATGCACTTAGTTACTTTAGTGTGCACACACACAATAAATAAATTAAAATGTAATAAAAGAAAAGGTTTTAAGCAAACCAAAGGAAACTATGTTGCGGAATGTTTGTTTACACTGTAAAGGTGTGTCTCTGCCTAAGTCGCCTTCTGAAAGGCTGGATGGCCAATAGCTAGGCAAGAGAGGTTTGGAGGGACTTCCGGGCAGAGAAGAACTCAGAGGATTAGAATCCAGGCACACAGGAGACACCAGGACAAGACACAGAATAGTCAGACATATGGTACAGAAAAGAGGTAACCGAGCCATGTGGCAGAATGTAGATTAATAGAAGCAAGTTAATTAGCTTATAAAAGCTGGTTGGGACAAGCATAAGCTAAAGATCAAGCTTTCATAATTAATAAGCCTCCATGTCATTATTTGCAGCCTGGTGGTCCCAACAAGAGAGTACTACTACAAAACTAGGAAGAAGTTTATTTTTTAAAAAAGCTAATGTTAAATTATATATGAGTCAGTTAAATTTCAATTCATTGATTTATCAAACTAAATAAACTCTAACACACACTTAAAAGCCTTAAGTAAACCTACAATCTGGTGTCTTGAAATAGCTTGAACCCTACAAAACCTGAATGAGTAAAAAAGTGAGAACAAAATAAAAGCAGACCCGGCCAGGATTGGTGGTTCATGCCGGTAATCCCAGCGCTCGAAGACCTGAGACAGGATAGCCTTGTCTGAGGCTAGCCTAAACTACAGAGAGTCTATCTGGACTCTTCTACCTATCTGCTCCCACCAAAACAACAATGATTCATCAGTATGACTAATTCAAAATTTAAGGAAAAGAAGATGTCTCTCCACAAAGCACATATGACTAACTCTGACCCAAGAGGAAGAAGGAAATTCAGATAAGCCAATGGACTTGACTCTGAAAGGTGGTTAAGACTGCGCAATTTAAAAGGCTCTGGGTTCAGCCTAGTTCACAGGTTAGTGGCAGAGGCATCCCTTTCCGGTGTCATCCCAGCCATAACATGCGGTGTCACTGCAAATGAGAGTCATGTTCTCACCATATGTGAATTCTATTCATGGATTTTCTGTTTTTAAAATCGACCAACAGATCAAGTAAACTCAATTATAAATGTACTGTAATACACAGCTATTGTAAACATCTTAATATGTTAAAATATGGTGAGCACTGGTCTGCCAAATGACTCAGCAGGTAAAGGCCTGGTGACCTGAGTCCCATCCTCGGAATTTGCAAGGTGGAAGGAGAAAACCAACTCTGTGTGTGTGTGTGTGTGTGTGTGTGTGTGTCTGTGTGTGTGTGGCCTCAAGCGAGGCTATCCTGTCTCAGCCCCTAGAGAGCTGAGATTATCGGCATGAACCCCCAATCCTGGTTGGGTCTCCTTTTATTATGTTTTCACTTTTTACTCATTCAGGTTTTGAAGGTTCAAGCTATTTCAGGAAACCAGATTGTAAGTTTATTTAAGGCTTTTTAAGTTTTGAGTATGTGTTAGAGTTTATTTAGTTTGATAAATCAATAAGTTGAAATTTAACTGTTTCATATATAGTGTTAGCTTTATATATATATATATATATAGAGAGAGAGAGAGGGGGGGGGGATGGGAGTCTCTCTATGTACCCCTGGCAGCCCTGGAACTTGCTCTGTAGACCAGGCTTGTCTTCAGTCCACAAAATCCACCTGCCTCTGCCTCCTGAGTGCTGGGATTAAAATCTCCACCACACCTGGAGACCTAAAAACAGTGTAATTGGTTAGTGAACAAAAGTAAGGGGGTTGCCAAGGGAGAAAGAGACTGCAGTGAAGGTACATTTGTTTAATAGAGAGCAAGCGTATAAATTGGATGAAGCAAGATAGAGAGGGTTAAGTATGCTGTTTAATGACAACCATCAGAAGAACTCAACTAAGAGCATCATTTAAAAAGACGAGGGAGGAAGAGCGGCAGAAGAAGCGGGAAGTGCGACGGGCATGCTGATGTCCTCATACTGCATGTACTTGGACTCAGTAGACACCAACGTGGAGAAAACACAAGCTAAAGATGTGAGGATGGAAGGTGATGCTATGATGGTAATCACAAGAAGTCAAAGGTCAAGGAGTTCAAAGTTCAAAAATTCAAATAGTTCAAAGGGGCCACTTCCCAGAAGTGGGTACAAGACACTATGTACCCATTATTGTACCTTTCTGTTCCATTTGCATTTTATAGCAGTGGGCTTAGTGAGAGGGTCTTAGGTATTGCGAATATGAAATATTTCCATACGACACCTTTGGTGGTTCTTGCTTTACCCATTTAGAGAGAGAGAGAGAGAGAGAGAGAGAGAGAGAGAGAGAGAGAGAAACAGACAGACAGGGACAAAGAATCAAGCTAGCTCCTTACATCTTCTCTGGCTTCCTGTTTAAGATGTAGCCACTTGCTCCACCAAAAGCTCCCATCCCATCATGGGGCTCCAACATCCACCTCACTCACAAGTGTCAGATGATGGAGCTGTCCCTTCTTGGAATTCTCTTTGTGTGTGTAGTGCTGGAGTTTAAACTCAGGGACTCCTGTGCGCATGCTCTGTCCCTGAACTACATTGTCAGCCCTTGGGGGACAGGGTTTTGCATCATACCCCGGGCTCACTTTATATTCACTATGTAGCCCAGCTATCTCAAAATGTTGACCCTCTGCTTCTGCCCCCTCAGACTAGGATTAGAGGCATGAACAACCATTCTCAACCCATCTTGAATCTCTTTTACTTCTACAACTGTGTGCTAAATAAACTTCTGTTTGCTCATAAGTAGCCCATGCCATATACTTTGTTATATTTCCAAAGAAGCTAAAGTGTCTATATGAATGAATGCATATATGATAGATGAATCGACAAAATGGGACATTTAGGGGGGGGCGTTCCCTGGTTACAGTGTTGACAAGGAGAACATTTCATCTGATAAACTCTCCAATGTGATACCAAGCTGTTGTGACCTAGGCGCCTCCTGTCTTCTGCTGGCTAACTTTCATGGTCCTAGATGCTATGCATGATACTGGAGGAGAAAAGATACCAGTTGTTCCCACTGTGACCCCTGAAGACCACAACAACTGGCCTGGTGGCTATGCCCACTAGTACACGAATGTTATGGCAGTGACCACCTGCTTTCTGATTGGATCCCAAGCCCAGTTGATGAGAGGGTAGCTATGCCTGGCGCTATTAAAAGAGCCAAGAACCTGTGTCTGGATAAGAATAGATCCTAGGGGAGAATCCAGTATGATTATTCTGCTAAATGAAGTTTATGTTAAGATGGCTTCTGGTGGTTTATAGATATGCCCATAGTTCAGAGCATCTCCCAACCCTCATCAAAGAAGCTTCTCCTTGCAGTTGATGGCAATTAAAACAAAGACCTTCAATTGTCATGCAGAGAACAGGAGTCTGAAGTGCTCAACCCTAAATGGGACATACTTACACCAACTCTCCCTCTAAGGCTTAGGCATCTTCACGCAAGAAGAGGTATAAAGACTGTCAGAGGCAGAGGCCACATTGTGTGCGTACAAAGGAAGTAGACAGTAGACAGGAAGTAGGCATCAGGCTGTTGTACCCCAAGGTCCACCCACTGACTACTTCCTCCACGGAGGCTCTACTTCTTAAGGATGCAATAACTTCCCAAAGCAATACCGTTAGCTGGGACCAGAGTCCAAACACATGTGTGCTGGCTTGAATGAGATGTCCCTTAGCATTTGGATAGCTCTAGAATTTGGATTGTTTGGGAAGGCTTAGGAGGTGTGGCCTTGGAGGAAGTACATCACTGGGGGAGGACTTTGGAACTGAAAAAGTCTCCCATCAGCTCCAATTCACTCTGTTTCCTGCTTGCAGTTTGAGATGTGAGCTTGTAGTTGTTCCCAACACCCACACCCGAGTCCTCCTTCACCCACAATCGCCGTGGTAACTTTTATCCCTCTGGAGCGGTAAGCCCAAAGCAAACCTCTCCTGCCAACAGCTGCCTTTATTGTGGTTCTTCACCACAGCATAGGAAACGAGCTGATGTAACGTGAGTCTATGGGGGTGTCTCACACTCAAACCTCCACAGGAGGGAAGCCTGACTTGACACTGAGCCACGTGGAGAGACTTGACCAGTGGTCAAGCCTGGCATCTGTTGGGGTAGCCATCCCCAGATGTAGTTAGGGAAACAATGGGTGATCTAGTAAGACGTTACCATTCTAGCAGAGGGGGCATTGGACTGGAGTCCGGAGGGACGGATTGAACCTAGACCGGCACTCATCGTGGCTACAGCAGGGTTGCCACAGGCAGCGGACCCCCTCTCCATCTGAACCAGAACCTCATTTAATATAGCAAGGGGCCGTGTGAAGTCACCAGGCTGCCCCATCAAGGTCTGATTTGTGTGGCAGTGTTGCTCGGTGGCCTGAAGGGCAAGGTCTGCTTTGCTTTCACAACCACATCCTCACCTAATAGAGCTAAAGGCATCAATAAAAATTCTTTCAATAGCAACACAACACAAACTTTATTTCCTAGGTTACTCTCTCTTTTCAAACACAGAATTGTTATACACTATTCTTTTATGTTACTTTGATTTACTGGAAATTAAATTTGGTCTCATTGATTTTTCTCTCCTAACTGTACAGTGTTAGGTCGCTTGTCAAGGCTGAGGTAATATACAATAGTATAGTCACAGCAATTCTGCCCCACCCCCTCCTGCCCCTGGGCCCTGAATAAATTGCTTTCAAAAGCTCATATTCATTATTCACTAGCTGGGACAAGTTGCATTATTTAATAATCTAAGGATCATTTTCCAGATCTAAAAGGCAGAAGTATTTTTATTGATTCTCAAGGTTGCTATGAGATTTAATTGAGATAATTGTGCAAAAGTTCTAGAAACATAGTACATACTCTATAAATACTGGCATCCAGGCCAAAGACCACAGTCAATTGTGACTTGTGAGACAGCATCTCTCATGCCTGGGTTCATGAGAAGCGAGGGGAAAGTAGTTGGCAAGTTATTGAGGCTGCACATGTTAAAAATGTCCCCTTGATGTATGCGTATTATGCAAAACTCCCTATAATCGATAGCATATCTAGCATCCCTAGGATTCTCTTGTTCCCTCCTGCCTGGCTGGCTGCCTACCTTCACCCTCCTGTCCCCAGACAGCCACTAAGCTGCCTTTGGAAACTGCCCAGGGTTTCTCCTTGCCACAGAAAATTTTGTTATTGTTGTTGTTTTGCTTTGTTTTTCCGAGACAGGGTGTAGACCAGACTGGCCCAAACTCAAAGAGATCCACCTGCCTCTGCCTCCTGAGTACTGGGATTAAAGATGTGCGCCACCACTGCCCAGCTGCCATTAAGAATTTTTGCTGTTTTTGCCAGCACAACCTTAACAGCTGTGTAATTCACGGTGTGTTCTTGCAGTCTGTGGCTTTAATCCAGTTTTGTTGTTTTCTTATGACTGAACAGGGGCATGTGATTTGGAGAGATGTATCACCGAGGTGAGATGCTCCTCTCTCATGACAGAGACCTTGACCTTCACTTGGTTAAGGCGGCAGCAGCAAGATCTCTCATGGAAATCTCGTTTTATTTACATAGTTTAGATTTATTTTATTTGTGTGTCTGAGTGTCTTGCCTGCATTATGACGTACACTGCATGCATCCCTGGTATCTGTGGAAGTCAGAAGAGGGCGCTGGGACCTGAACCTGGATCCCTCTGCAAGCTTGACAAGTGCTCTGAACCCCTGATCCATCTCTCCAGTCCCTGAAAAGGTAATTTTTAAACAAGAGTATTTATGTATTTATGTGTATGTTGAGTGTGTGTACATACACATATGTGTGTCGGTGTGCCCCTGAGTGTGAGGAGGCCGGAAGAGGACATCAGATCCCTCAAAGCTGGAATTTCGGGGGTTTGTGGCTTATTAAAGAGGGCCGGGATCTGAACTCTGGTCCTCGTCTCTGTGCAGCTAGCACTCTTAAACACTGAGCCACCTTTCCAGCTTGAAGAGCTACTTTTTAAAAACCTCATTTTTATACTCTATTCTTTGGAAGTTGATAGACCTAGCCAATACCCAATGGAAAAAGAAGGAATTAAATTCTCTCTCACAAAAGGAAAACTTGCATATATTATTTGGATTGCTCTTCCAATAATCTTATTCTTTTCTTCAACTGCTTATCTGTATATTTGGGCAGTTATATAGCGAGGGCTCACAGATATTTCATTTACTTTTTAGGTTTTAGTTATTGCTTGTATTTTGTAACTCAGATAAACATAGACATACAGGATAATTGACCTGGACATGAAAACCCCAGCCAAACCCTCACATTTATGGTATATTGATTCCGGGGAGGAGAACACAGACAGGAGGAGCAATGGTTCCAGCAAATCGTATGCGGGCAGCTGGAGGGCCAGTGTGGAAGAATGAGATGGAGCCCGTGCCCCTCATAGTCTACAAAAGGCTGCGGTGGGAAGAAGCATGGCAGGGTTAACAATCACAAAGGCAGTATGACTAGACTGTGTAGGTTAAGGGAGAAGATGGCTCTAGTCTAGAGTCAGTGACGGGCTGCAGGTGACACTCAGGGAAGATGGCATGCAGTCGAAGGCCATAGAAAGCATGGCTTATTATTGGCATTTCAACCCTGTTCCATTACCTCTTACCTGTTTGACCCAAGCCAAGTGGTTCTCAACCTTCCTACCGCTGCGGCCCTTTAATACAATTCCTCATGTTATGGTGACCATCAACCATAAAATTATTTTCAATGTTACTTCATAGCTATAATTTTGCTACTGCTATGAATCACAATGTAAATATCTGATATGCAGGATCTTCGATATGCAACCCAAAAGAGGTCATGACCCACAGGTTGAGAACCACAAGGACTCAACTTCATATGCTTTTTCCTCATATGAAAAATAATATATTTAATGATATTTAGCTTATTGTGAAGATTGAACAAACAATTGTGAACTGTCTTCCATAGGCAGATGTGTTTGGACACTTGCTCCCCAGCTGGAGATGCCGTTTTAAAAGGCTGTGGAGCCCTTAGGAGAGGTTTCACTGCAGGAAGTAGATCACTGGAGGAGGGGGGTCACCCAGCTGTGCTATAAACCTTGTGATTTTGCTTTCTGACAGCTGCCACAATGTCACCAGTTACTTTGTGTTCTTGTTAACATGCCTTCCCTCCCATGACATCTGGATCCCTTATACTGTGAGACCAAACAAGTCCTTCCTCCCTTAAGTGGCTTCTTGTCAGCTGTGCAGTAATAGCAACAAGAAAAGAAACTAACATACGTGCGAAGAACCGCTTGGTAGACTAGGAAATACTTAGTGTAGTTTCAACTTATTGTAGAGTGAATTCTAATTGGTCTTAATAATAAAAAAAACCTGAAGTTAGATATTAGGGGGTGAAAGCTGAAAGATCAGAGAAGCAGAGCAGCCAGGCACTAGTTCTTACCTTGACTGAATCCTCAAACCGAATGGGCAATCCTGTTTCTAGGAACCCTCAGATTGAATGCCCTGAGCTCCTGTCTCCTCCCTCCTTATATTCCTCTCTCGGCCCAGCCTTATCCCTTCCTGTCTCCACCTTCTAGTGCTGGGTTTAAAGATGTGTGGCTCACAAGTACTGGGATTAAAAGTGTGAGCCACCACTGCCTGGCTGTGATGCTCTTTTAGATTGGATTGATTTTGTGTAGCCTAGTGTGGCCTTGAACTCACAGAGATCCATCTGCCTCTGCTTCCCGACTGCTGGGATTAAAGGTGTGCACCAGCACTGCCTGGCCTCTATGGCTGACTAGTGGTTAACTCCACACTCTCATCTTCAGGCAAGCTTTATTTGTTAAGGCACAAACAAAATATCACAACTTATCATAGTTTTGATGATAATTAAGGACATGATTTTTTAACATTTGAAATAATGTATTTATTCTTATTTTATATACATTGGTGTTTTGCCTGCATATATGTCTATGTAAGGGTGTTGGATCCCCTGGAACTGGAGTTACAAATAATTGGGAACTTCCATGTGTTTTTTTTTTAAACCTTATCTTGATACTTGGCATTGTCATTATCATTGAGTGAAGATGTCTGCCATTTGGTGTCTAAAGAGTCAACATGGGAAGCAAAGTGTGGAGGGGGCGAGATGAGGACTCCCTGGCTTTTCAATTGACAGGAATTTTGATACCAAAGTTATCAGGATCCAAAGTCACACTCCAGGGAATACACAACAGATGCTTAGTCCAGGGTCTGCTCGTAGCAGCTCTGGGCAGACTCTGGGAAGGGACACAGAAGCCCCGAGAACTCTGACCCTAACTAGTGAAGCTGGCCTCATAGAGTGACGCTTTAGCCATATCCACAGAGTATTATTACACTACGGCCTGACCCCAGCTCTGAACTTCAACTCTTTTTTCTCCAACACAGCTGGCAGCAGCTGCTTCCCGTGTGCTGGAGGGAGGAGTCCAGATCTCCTTTGTAACACAGGCCTACTCAATATGCTCTCTCTCTTTAAAAATAAATAAATAAATAAATAAAAAAAAACAGATCAGAGGCCAGATTTTGTTTCGTTTGATAATTGCATATCAAGCTGTCAGTGAGAGCTTAGCAAAGGATAGGAACATACTCATAAATTATCCAGTATTCCAAGGCAGTCTTGATACAGCTATCGGGGCCTCTTTATGCTCGAAGGAGCATGCGGTATTCTGCAAAGGCAAGCACTCCAAAGGACCTATTTTAATGAACCTTGGGTGCTTGGATGACTGCAAAAGACAACTGATAGAGCCCAAGTGACTCAAGGAGGGACATGAGTTCACAATCGCTGGTAGAGCACCTGCTAGGAAGCCCTTCACAGAGCAGAGTGAAGCCTGGGACTATTTCACACTTACCAGAGGCTTCCTGTAAGCAGTGGGTTTTGTTTGGTTTGTTTATTTATTCATTTTGCTTGTAGGGGAGGGGGCAAATGCCCAGTGTGTTGGGGTATCCATGGAGACCAGAAAGGGCCACAGAATGCTCTGGAGCTGAAGTTCCAGATGGTTGTAAGCCTCCTGACGTAGACACTTGGAACTGAACTCTGTTCCTCTTCACGAGCAGCAAGCGCTCTAAACTGCTGAGTCGCCTCTATGGTCTCTGGGTTTGTGTCTCATCCTATAGCTCAGATCATCTTATAACTCATTACATAGCCCAGGCTGGCTCCAAACTCGTGGTGATCCTTCTGCTTCAAGGATCATAGGTATGAATCACTAGGTCCAGCTTGCAGTGAGACTTGAAGAGAAACCGAAGTTCTGACCTTCTTTATGTTTAAATACTTGTTTTATTTATGTGTGTGTTTGTGTCTGTGTGAGCGTATGTGCAGGTATGTGTGGGGGTACCTGATTGGGGCGGGCTTCTTGACCGGCGAGGAAGAAACACCCACCACACACGAGGATTCTTCTCAGATCACGCTTTACTGGAGTGCATTTGGTTGAGGGAGAGCATAAAGCAAAGGAGGGCAGAAAACGAGAGAGCAGGAAGTGAGAGAGAGAGAGAGGAGAGAGAGAGAGGAGAGAGAGAGAGAGAGAGAGAGAGAGAGAGAGAGAGAGAGAGAGAGGAGAGAGGCGCTAGAGGGAGACACGAGAGAGAGACACGAGAGAGACCGGGGGCACAATGGCGGCTGCTTATATAGGGAATTGGCACACGGGTCGCCCTGTGATTGGCTGCCACCATCAGCTGACACCAGACTGCATCGGGATAGGCCCAGGGACCCTTATCCACCGAGCATGCGGGAAGCGGGGGACACGCAGCTCTCAAAGGCATAGCCAAATATGGAGGTGTTTATAACCAACAAGACAGGATGTGGTGCCATCTTGTAATGGCGATCCTGTCAGGATGAGGCCAGAAGAGGACATTAGAGTTACAGGTGCAAGCTACCAGACATAGGTGCTGGGATCTGAACTCCAGCGAGTTCACAGTTGCACAGCGAGCGCTCTTAACCACCAAGCCATCTCTCCAGGTCCAGTTCCAGACATTTGAGCTCACCACAGCATGTGGATCCATCACCTCTTGTTTTCTCTCCTCCTCGGGGGTTTCTCCCATGGGCACTTCTAACTACAAGGTCAAGCCTGTGCCAGTCTCAGCTGCAGAGTCATGCAATCATTTATCTGTCTACCCTTCTGTTTGTCAGCACAGGGCGACAGGCTCCCTTCAAGACATACGCCTTCAGCTCTACATTGGCTCAAGATAAGAAGGCTTCTCACAGGCAATTGCTTGGTGGGCTCCGTATCTATCACCTGAGGGAAGGGAGCATCAATCGCTCCCTTTCTTTTGACATTCTATGAGTCTGATTTAGCAGATTTATCCAAGACCCATGCAACCTCTCTCAGGGACAGCAATAGGGATGGGGTCCCGGGTGCCAGGCAGTGCCCACCTGTCACTTGAGAAAACTCAGAAGTAAGCTTTGGCTGGTAATGCTCCCATTTTTCCTGCAAGTCTTCGCCTTAGCCATCAGTCCAGTCTCCAGTTATCTGGCAACTCAGCAGTTCCCAAACAAAGTCCCTTCAGTGTCCCTTTCCTTTCCCCACAAACCCTGAGACTGGCTTTTCAGATAGTCCTGAAACTTGGGTTTTCTGGCATGGAGGTGGTTCTCCCGTCTGGCTGTGCTGGAGAAGGAGCTGTGGGAGGAGGGGCTGTGGGTGGTGTAGCCCTCAGTCAGATCCTGCTTCTTTTGTGCCTGTTGCTTGGTGACACTGAGCGGCAGAGGCCCTTGATCTGCCTTGCTCTTGATCTGGTGGTGTTGTTAACAGTGGACATGTCTCTGACTCTAGGCTCTGTAAGAGACTGACTCTGGGTCCAAGCTTCTGTCTCCTGAAAATGCCTGTCCTTAACTCTTTATGTCCCTTGGAAAGCCCAGCTGAGACTGGTAGGGGCCAGGCGTGGTTACCAGTTCCTATAGCAAGGCTGGCCTCTGCTTTCCCCAGAGTCTATTCTGCTGGGCTGCTGTGGCAAGACAGCTGTCTTCTCTCCTCCCTTCTTGTTTTCTCCTCCCATCAGGTTTTCTTGTAAGACCGCCTAAATGCGTTGTAGCATAAGTTCAACAGAGCTGAGCCGCTGAAGTCTGTCAGTAACAAAAGATGGTTTGTTTCATCAATGTTAGCTTAAAACTAAAAGTCTTGGGATGGCCAGGAGCCTGGTCTCGTGGGCTCACACCTTCCTGGAATGGAGCTGGAATCTAGCAGGAAAAGAGACTGAGATGAGCATAGGGCTGTGACAAGCGTGAGAATTAAGACACAGAAGGGGCCTGAATTCATACAAGGTGACACCTATTGGTCCTTAATGCCTCCAGGACTCACATGAGGAGCGCCTGCCTTGTATGGAGGTCAGCTCTCTGTTTGGCCGGGGCATCTGAGCTCCTTGTGCCCGTTCCACCTCCTGCCTCTGTATCTTCTGTCTCACGGACTCTACGGAGAACAAGTCAGCTGAGGACGAGGTTAAGAGTGGGTAGGCCAGGTCTTCTGCAGGGAAAGTTAGAAGATGCCCAGTTTGGGTTGGATCCTCCAAGCGCTCAGTTCTGTTTTTCTTACATTATTGGTTGTAAGCCTAGGCTTTAAGAGTTTTATTAGTAGCATGACTAATAAAAATCCAGAGACAGATATTGGCGTTCAAGCTGAAAGATCAGAGAAGCAAAGCAGCCAGGCCACTAGAGAGCTCTTACCTCTATGAAATCTTCAAACTGAAAAGAAAGACTGGATTCCTGTCTCATCCCTCCTTAAATTTCTCTCCAGTGCTGGTATTAAATGTGTACACCACTACCACCCGTCCATCCTCTATGGCTAACTAGTGTGGCTGCTGGGATTAAAGGTGTGTGACATCACTGCCTGGCCTGTATGGCTGACTAGTATGGCTAGCTTTGCCCTCTGATCTTCAGGCAAGCTTTATTTGTTAGATCATAAACAAAAAAAATCACTATATGTTCCTTTTTGCCTAATATAAAAAGGAGGGTTGTAACTAATATAAGGAAAAGTATATACAATAAGTACAATAATTTTATACATTATATACAGGCAATAAATACATCAACAATGTCTAGTCTGTTTGTATCTGACAAATTCAGAGAAAATATTTCATGATGTATCTTATCTTGGTGAGTCCAAAGTCTTGTACCTAATTTACTTTCTATCATAACTTGCATTACTATCCTTTGATATCTCTCAACCTTATTCACTTTACACTTCTTTAGTGAGTTTCTTTTCTAAGTCTCATAAACAAGGAAAACTATAACTCTCTAGTCTTCAACTACTTCAGAGACCCAAGAAGGAAATAATATTAACAGAGTAAGCAGGAAGTGCAAGCAAGCGACTTCCAAAATATGTGAGAAAGACAGAAAGAGTTGGCTGTCTGGACAGGCACCCAAAGTTCCTCTGCAATGTTGGGATATCTATCTTTATCCTAAATGCCTAGAATATTGAACAGACTTTTCTTCAAATTAGGATTTTTGATGGTCTTGACAAGGTTTTGTACTCACTCTCTTTTATGTTCTACTTGTTCAGTTAGGACAGCATACTGTCAGCAGTCCAGGCAAGGGCATTTTCTTACTTTTGCCCATTGTCTTACTTTTGCCACAAAGAAAGTAAATTCCATATGGAGTTTCTTCAATGCCCATTATCTTCTCTGAAGTAGATTGGTGCTATCAGACATGTCTGATAGTGGTGCAGACATGTCTCATTGCCATAAAAAAAGAACTTTTGTTATTAAAACATCTTAAATGCCATATTCTGTAGATCTCTGCAGTGTCTGAAGATGACCTGTTTACCTAAAATATATGTTTGACCTTGAAAACATTCCTAATATGACTACAAGTTCAATTGTAATAGGTGACTAATTACTAACCTGCATTTCCTTGTTCTCCTAAACAGTTGATAATAAAAACTTTCAAGAACTAGAGATTTGCATTACATTCCTAAATGAGCTGTATAGGTGCATTAACTTGAACAAGATTAGAAATGCATATACAGTATGTTCCAACAAAATTAATCTCAAATTTGTATCAGTATACAAAATTTGTATACAATATACAAAATTTCAATCCAATGTAGAACATTTAAAATTAGTAGTTGCTTCTTAAAAGTAGATGTGATAATCTAATCCTTTTATCCTATCATATCTCTATCCCCCTTTTTTCAAAACAAGAATTTTGAATCTATTTTCTTTTGTTTAACTTTCCTCCTGACCATAACCAATAACAACTTATAACCAACCCCTTGGACAATGACAAATACCCATAACCTATTGAACAACCAAAAACCATGCATCCCAACTCTTGGAAATGTGGGCATTGTATTCTTAAATTTACCTCCTACTGTGTGGGGGCAATGGTATCTTTAGGGGATCCTGAAAAGAAAAATGTGAGTTAATTGTCAAGTCCTGGGAGAGGTAGCTGTGTGGTTCACAGCTGTGAGCCTATTCCAACTTGACTAAATATCAGGGAGTTTGAGCTTATTTTGCTCTTTCAATGTTGTTGACAACAGGTGTGGCTACAAACAAGATATCCTGACCTAGGGTGTGGTTACTTGGTGTTTTGGACAGTAAAGATGGCCCATAGAAGTGGATCTGCTCCACCCTGACCTAAGGGCAGAGAATTCAAGCCTATTCTTGCTCCTTCATTTTAAAATAGGAGATTTGACGTAGGGAGTGACTGCCTACAGGATACTTGGTCTAAGGTGTATTCACTGCATATCCTACCTAAAACATCAGAATGCACAACTCAGGAAATAGCGACTTGCCTTGTTGGAGGAGAGAGCTGATTGTTGTTCCCGGCTGCTTGGCCCTAAAGTAATCATACAGAAACTGTATTAATCAAATCACTGCCTGGCCCATTCGCTATAGCTTCTTATTGGCTAACTCTTACATATTGATTTAACCCATCTCTATTAATCTGTCTATCACCATGAGGTTGTAGACTACCAGCAAAGTGGCTGCGGCTCCATGGCGTCCCCATCTGCCTTCCTTTCTCCCAGCATTCAGTTCTGTCTTCCCTGCCTACCTAAGTTCTGCCCTATCAACAGGCCAAGGCAGTTTCTTTATTCATTAATGGTAACCAAAGCACACAGAGGGGACTTCCAAATCATTGCTCAAGTATTGAAGCAAGTAACTGTTCTGGTTTTCCTTGGTGTCATGTTAAAACAGGCTTTTGCCTTCTTTCCCCCTTTGGATTGGGGTGTATAAACATATGGAAAATAAATGCTGGTGGATTCAGTATTTCGAGTCACCAACTCGAAACTATCCTGTGTCTCTGCATTTCTTTTGTATCTCTGTCTATTTTGCCTAAAATTTCTACTCCACATGCCCCTACCCTAGAACATATGAACCCATCATGACTGGACCATTACAAATTTTACCCTAACGTGTGGCATATGACAGGTAGCTTTATCATTTGTTGTCCAGTCTCTAGGTAATGAAAAGTGTAGGACTTGTCTCAGGTCCTGGCTAGAGTAGTCTGTGAGGCTGGATTGTTTCAGCTACCCACCTCAAAATTGTTCTGAGCAGTTTTTAGTTCAAAACTGATCCTTAGGTGGTGTTTTTCAGCTTAGTGGTATTATCATAGTCCTGGAGGAATTGTCATTGTGGGCCCAACCCTCCTTTTAGAGACTTCAAAGGTCACTGTTAGGTGTGCTCATGGTTCACTGCAGAAAACTGATAGAGACTCAAACCCAAAATCATGTACAGAAAGGTAAATAAAACCTCTTTCTAGAGTTAGTTAGTACTCTATATGACCATTAATATCATGACAAAAAGTTTGATATATATATATACATATTAAAAATTTTGAGATGATATTTACACCTTAAAATAAGCTGTTAAAGAGTCAATATAAAACAAAAAGATTATGAGATTAGTGGCAATAGAATAGTCCTTAAATATTTGTTTTTCTTCTGCCATATATCAGGTGGCACTTCTGACATGAAACAGAGATTTTGGATTTCACTTTTTAATAAGCATGCTTGGGTTTAGAGAAGAAGAGAGCCACACCCCAACTCCAGAGCCAGCTTTAATCTTTAACTGGACTGGGACTAAAAAGAGATCATTTGGGATATACGTCTATAGAGAACAACAGAAACAAACATTTGGGAAGATATATGAAATTTTATCCTGTTGGAAATGTGATATACCAATAGGCCAATTTACTCTCTTTCTTGGGACTTTTTTCTGGATGATTTGTCCTTTTTCTTCAGATGTCTCATTTGTCCAGTTGTCTTTGGATTCCTTAACTGGATACCTTTATTCTCCTGAAAAGACAAAAACAAAACCCTTCCCTAACCCTAATTTTGGGGACGTTCTCCTTTGGCAAGTTATTTCTGATCAAATGAAAAATATAAGTTAGTTTTATAGGTTTGTTTAGATGAAACAGCCATGCTGTTTGATGAACTATAATCTCTTCTAATTAAGAACTGTCTCTTGTTCAAATAAAATCTTTGTCAATTTTGGCAGTATCCATAGCTTTTCTTCTCCTGTGGAAATGAAAACAAAATCCCCTCCCCAATGTAACATATTTCCTAGTTTCCATTCTGAGGTCAGTACATCTGTAAAGTATACGTCTGATTTAATTCTGTAATTTTTTTCTACTATCCAATGTCTCTCCACAGCTGTTGTTTCATTTTTATTACCATTTAGAAAATTTAAAGTTAATAAAGCATTATATAATTTATTTCTGGGGGTCTTCATCCTCCCTTTTTGTTTAACATATCCTTTAGAGTTCTATTTGATTTTTCTTTAACTGCCTGCCCTGTAGGATTGTGTGGTATACCTGTAATATGCTTTATACTATAATAAGCAAAAATGGTTTCATTTTCTTAGTGACATATGCTGGGGGCATGGTCTGTCTTTATTTGTACATGTATACCCATGATGGCCTTAACTTCTAACAAATGTGTGATTACCAAATCAGCCTTTTCTAAATTCAAAACAGTTGCCCATTGAAAACCTGAAAAAAGTATCAATGTTGTACATACTTTAGTTTTCCAAATTCTACAAAATGGAGCACATCTATCTGCCAGATTTTATTCTTTTGAGTACCCTTTGGGTTACTTGCTACAGGTAGTGGTGTTTGGCTGAAGGACATCTCCTTATAATTTCCTTGACTTGTTGCCATGTGATGGAAAAGTCTTTTTTTAACCTTTGCTATTAATATATTTTTATGAAATTCTGAGGTCTTCAGCACATTTCCAATCAATAATTGATCATTTTCTGCATTGCCTTGTGCTAGAGAACCTGGCAGACCTGTATGGGATTGGATGTTTGTTATGTATATGGGATGATTCCTATTCTTGGTTGTGTCTTATAACTGAATAAATTCTGTATTATGGTATAAATTCAGTGGTTTCAATATGCAAACCAACTCTGTATATTGTGAATCGGTAACTATGTTGAGAGGTTCTTTAAAATCCTTAGTACCAGAAGAATAGCATATAATTCTGATTTTTGAACAGAATCATAAGGACTTTGATCCACTTTGTTTAAATTTTCTGATTTGTAACCTGCTTTTCCTGATTTATTTTTGGAGCTCCAGATATAGGCGTTTTCCATACAATGCAAGGAAGGATCTAGCTAGTTCTCTTTGTACTCTTCAGGCAAGCCTTATTTGTTAGATCATAAACAAAATATCACTATAGGCTGAGCCATCTCTCCAGCCCACAGTTCTGTTATTCTAACCCTGGTGCCTCTTACAGAAAGCTTCAGGTGCCAGCTGCAGACAGAGTCCCACACTTTATACCTCACCCCCACATCCCTACCCGCCACCAGAAACAAAGACACTTACCCTGTAGCAGGGAAAGTGGAGGATCTTGCAAAGGTCCTTGGTTGAGTCAGGGATGAGGTACTGTTGGGAAATGTCTTTCTCCCTTTTGTCGAGCCTTGCAGCCACCTGCCCAAGCTCTGACTTACATTCCGAGAGCATGCCTCAAGGAATCTCAACGCAGGTGTAGATGTAGTCGGTATGTTTGAGCAATTTCTTCAAGATTAGTTGACCTATATCAACACCAGCCAATTCTTTACACAAATAGGGTTTGAAGTGGGGCAGAAGCTTCAGGACCCTGTGACCAGGATCTAGTAACTCATAGGACCCAGTGGAGCCAGGTATCCTGACTGTCTTTGTCTGTAGCGCACCATTGCGTGAGAGGACTTTCTCTCCAGCATGGCTGTGGATCATATTTTCACAACTCCTTCCAGTTCTTAGGTCATCTTCCTGGCACAGCTATTGTTCTGAAGAAGATTTAGTGTGACTCCAACTTTTGTTTGCCTCCACGATCTGAGGGAGATGGCCTGCTTATGTCCAATGCGATTGCGCAATGTCTCCTGAGGACAGGGTACTGTTTTGCTGTCACTGGTTTCTTCATCCCTTTGGAGTATGAGAATCCACTGAAAATGTTTGCTACAGATAGGGTTTGGTTCATCTATTTCCAGAAAGAGGAGATTGATGTCACTCAGACATTGTGTGGATGTTTGGTGTTGTTTGTGAGTGTTAGAGAACGGAAGAAGTGTTGAGATAAACACGGTAAGATCCCTTCCTGTATGAAAATAAAAACAAAATACAAAACAAACAAAAACTGCCTCCCACAATATAAACTCATCTAACTATATCTGCAACAACCGTATTTCCAAATAAGGACTTTAACATATGAATTTGAGGAGAAAAGAAACACAACAGAGACCGTCCCCAGAGCTGGTGAGATTGCAGCCATATCTAGAAACCAATGTGATTCTTTAAAGATCAACCTTGTCCGTCTGATCAAATTTTACAGGACCGCAGATGCGAGTAACCAAGTGACTTGGAAATGAGCAGAACCCAAGTGCTTCCCCTAACGGCCACAACCAAAATCATGGATGCTTGTTGCTTCACAATAAGGCCCAGTTTTGCATTTGTTCCAGACTCTCTGAAATCTACATAAGAGATAATTTGGCTTAAAGGTGAAGAAACTGTTGTTACTAAGAGTGGCAACTGTGTGGGTCAGCTTTGTGTCACTCTGACGAAGTCCCCGAGAGAATCAACTTGAAGGAAGAGAGTTACTTTGTTGCAGATTCACGGATTCAGCCTGTGGGCCGCTGGTTCCATTGCTTTCAGGCCTGTCGTGAGGGATGTGGTAGGAGTGTGAACAGAGGAGGCAGCTGACTTCACTGTGATGGATGTAAAGAGGTCCACAGACAAGATACAGTCCTCAAGGGCACGCCACCCAGGACCCTTCAGCCAGGCCTCACCTCAAGTTACATCATGTCCCCTAGCCTGTGGGGTTATAAACTTTCAGTGGATTATTTCTTTGATGAGATCTGAACCCCTTTAATCTAATCACCTCCTCAAAACCCCACCTCTGAACGCTGCTGCCCTGGAACCAAGCTTTCAACACGGGAGCCTTTCCAGGGATGTCCCAGACACGAGCAGTGATGGTCACCATCCTACACCTGTGGATGCTGGTCTCAGACTCGTCTGTAACTAAATCTCTAAAGCTGGGCAAACAATCTTTAATTTCGCTCATATCCTGCACTTCCACTTAGTTTCCAAGCTTCCTTTGTACCTCTTCCCACAGGTCTGTTTTGCCAGAAATAACAGTGCAAAGGAGTGTGGGTGGCAGGCTCCCAATACCGAAGCTTGGGCCTCCATTTCCCGCTATTGTTTATTGCAGCGCTTGGTTGTGCTCAGGGCAGTTTTTCCAGATAAGAAGGGGCCTGGTTGGCTGCCAGTGATAGGGCAGGTTCACAGCCCCGGCCTCCTGATGGGCATGCTGAGATCCCAGCTCAGATGGGCTCTATCTCCTATGCTTGCCACTTGTCCTCTGCTGCCAAGAGACAGACAATGGGGCAGAGAGGCAGACTGGTAAGCCAAGTCTGGGGTAGTCCCAGGGGGAGTTCAGAGGCTTCCCAACAGCCAGGAGTGGCAGCCGCACCAAGTCTCTCTTAACAGGGGTATCTTTTCAGGGTCTGCTGCTCTAGACCTTTCTATTTTAAAGAGGCAGGGACTCCAGGGCTCCCTGGAAGGATATGACATCTCCTTAGGGCTCTAGCAGTAACAGTGAGCCCTCACTTCTTCAGACCTGCTACTTCAGAACCCCATAACTCCAGAGACTCACGTGTTCCAGGACTCACGTGGCTTGAAGGGGTCCATCAGATGTGTTCCCACCTCCATCAACCTTTCTCAGATTTGAAAGTGACCTCGTAGTAAGACTGACAAAGGCTGAAGAACTCCAGGCTGTTCTAACGCCAATTCCCAAGATGACGTTTGATATCTGAGTTGTTACTATAGGAAAACTGCGTGAAGACTATGACTTTTGCGGCTTTTTATGAATTTATAATTGCTTCAAATTAAAAGGTTTTTGTTGTTGTTTTTTGTTTGTTTACGGTTTTTTGGACTTTATTCTGACCTGACATTTATTGAAATTTGAAGATGTTATCTATATTTACAGTGTGGTTTTATGCTTTTCAGCAGAGATGATGAAATTCTAAGAGCAAAGCCCAATGTTTAGTTGATTTAGAATAGCACGTCTGTGATAAAAACAGAGAGCAGAAATTTCATTATATTTTATGCCATTAAGATAAAGTTCACATTTCTGCATAAGCAATTCTTCCTTCTGTTTTTATTAAAGCTGTGGAATCCTTCCAATTCCTAATAGTTTTGTACTTTTAGAACCTTTTCTATTTTAGCAGCTAAATGTATCATTAAAACCATGGATAAAAGAAACAAAATCCAACAATCTGATTGCCTAAAATATATCATAAAATATAAAATAATCCATGCATACTAAACAAATTGAACAAATTCATCTAGTATGAATCTTTTGTTCTTTTTTGAGCTATTATCATTTCACAATTTGCTACTACATTTTGGTTGTCAAATGTCACTTTTTTGTT
>NC_022015.1:4680391-4683547 GCF_000317375.1 Microtus ochrogaster | reverse complement strand
GGTCATTTCAGGTTCCCTCTCCTCAGTTGCCCAAGGTACTAGCTGGGGACATCTCCCTGGACACCTGGGAGCCCCTCTAGAGTCAAGTCTCTTGCCAACCCTAAGATGGCTCCCTTAATTAGGATATATATTTCTCTGCTCCCGTGTCCCAACCATCCCATTCCCCCATCCCATCCCATTCCCCCAAGCTCCCCCAATCCTCCCCTTCTCACGTTTCTCACCCCAATTCCCCTTAGCCCCATGCCAGTTTTTGCGCGGCAATCTTATCTACTTCCCATATCCAGGCGGATGACTATATTTTTTCTTTGGGTTCACCTTCTTATTTAGCTTCTCTAGGATCACAAATTATATGCTCAATGTCCTTTATTTGAATCTTGGGTGGGCAAGATAGCTCAGCCACTGAAGGAACTTGCCACCTGTCAGGTCCAAAGAAAACTCCAATTTCCTAAACTTCAAAAGGCAGTCTAAAAATCTAGAAATGAGCTCGACCTGAACCATAGGATGATTTCTGGAGGTTAGATAAAAGGCAGCATTTCTCAGGAACTTGTGAAGGCTGTTCCCAGCGGCCAAATGAAGTCATTTCCCTTACTTCTGAAGAAAGGGACTATGCCTATCAGTATATCGAAGCTCATGCTGGCCTCCAGCTCCCTTAGTACCATAAGTACCTGTTACACATTTCAAAGTCCATGCTAGCATCCTAGCTCTTCCCCTCTACCCTAAACTCCTTCTGTCTTCCAGTTACTCCTCTTCCTTATAACTCAGCTGTCCTCAACACACATTCTCTGTTCCCTAGCCCGGTCTCATCTCCCTTTATTCCAGATAGTTCTCACCATGTCCAGTCTGCCGGCCATGTTCTGTCTACTTCCTCCTCTCTCTGCTCTGGACTCTTTCTGATGCCTCTGACTGTTCTCCCTCTTGTATCTACAATGGAAACCTTCACCATATTGCGGAGAAGTCATGTCAGCAGTTTCTTTGCTGTGCCCCCTTGCGTACATCTGGTACCAAAACCTTCAAATATACCACAAAGCCTCATGACCTGAGTTTGATGCTCGGATTCCGCATGGTGGGAAAGAAGAACCAGCTCTCTCAGGCTTTCCTCTGATCTCCAAATCACACACTGAAAAATTTAAAATGTCAAATGTTTTGATTAATCTTGGTGGTCTTACCGAAACCCAGCCAATATGTCTTGGAAAAGATAATAACAGGCTTGTAACTGCTGGGCAACAGAGGAGCAAGCTCAAGAGGCACCCACACCTCCGCTTCTGCTGGTGAAGCCTCAGACCCCAAAGAACTAAATTTTCCTAGTGATCTCATGCTGGAAGGGGGGAAAAGCTGGAGCCTGGTGCCAGCCAGAGGAGGCACTTGCCTTCTGGGAAGAGGTGTTGCCAGCTTCTTGGACCACCTTGCCCGACAGACTGAGTCAAGACAACGATGGGTCAGTGATGAGCAGGACCATACCTTGGCCAGGACTGTGTCGTTGTGAATACCTCTTGGTCTCTAGTTAAGCCTGCACTTCTTGTCAGTACCACAAAAGTGGTCACTTTATGTCTTCACTGGCTCCTCCTCCCCGTGTGTCCACACTGGTCAGTCCCCCCCACACACACCTTTCACCATCACTTGTCTCTAGCTGGCAGCTTAAGGACAGGTGGCTGAGCCTACCTTGTTGTGGCTACCAGAGTCCAGGCTCTGCCACTAAACCCTCCAGTGAGGGGCTAGACAGAGACCTGGGCACAAATGCAGGTTCTATGGCTTATAAATTGTTTGTTCTCGGGCAAATTTCTTAATCCCTGTGAGCTTCATTTCCTTTATCTAGAACATACATCTTCATGCTTCCCAGACAGGGTAGGCATGACAATGAAGGAGACAGCTCACAGACAGCCGCTAACATGGTAAATGATGAGCATCCCCTCAGCACTCTGCTGGGAGAAAGTGCGCATGCCTTCCATGGGAATCCAAGCTCAGAAAGCTAGGGATGTAGAGAAAGGGATTTATTTATTTTAGTAACCCCAGTGAACAAAAGCAGAGGTGGTGCTGCAAATACCATGGAAAATTGATTGTGTTTTGTCTCAACTCCCCAAACATCTACAAATTGCCTAGAGTTCCTAGTTTGGGACTAACTCTGTAAAATAATTGGCCCAACAGGAAGTGCAGCTGCATTTCCACCCACCGGCCACTCTGGGCACAGAGTAGAACCAGAGTAGAAAGGAACAGAGAGGTGAGGAAGTGGGCACGGCCTGCTAGTCATTGCCCATTGCCTGGCTCGTGAGAGAGAACTAGTTAGTGTCTCCAGACTGCAGGAAGAAAAGAAACACCTGGCTTAGGGGAAGACTCTTGGCTATTCATCAACCCTCCCAGGGATTTAAAAATAGGTTCAAAAGCCTACTCTGGCCAGATCTTCGCGTGCTCCCCTTCCCCTCTAGCTCTCTGCTCCAGACATCCTGGTTACTCATCATTTCTCAGACACCATCTGAGGCTCTCCAACCAGACGGTCCATCCTCCTGGACAGCCCCTCCCTCCACCCACGCCTCCAGAGCCCCTCCCTTTCTTCAGATCTTCCATCAAGTGCTTTATCTTCCTTAAAGCCTTCCCTGCATTGCCATGCAGAGATCATCCCTGCTCCTTTGAACCCTCCCAGCTCTCTCTTCCTCTTGGCCTGTGTCACACTGACTCATCAAAGATCTGCTGTGCTCTGTGAGAAAGAGTCAGTGCGAAGCTCCAGATCTGTCATGGTGCACAGCAGAGTCTAGCGAGCATGTGTGTGCACAGTCTAGGTCGCTACTGGAGAGCATATGCTAAGTAGTCACAAGAATAAACACCACAGACGGTGTAATAGAGCAAAGAACTGTGGTGGAGCCTTCAAAGGAAAGGAGACCAGAAGAGACATGTCTGGAGGATGAATGTTTAAACTGAGACTTAGTGGAGCCTTAAGGGAAGAGAAGGATATGACCCTTCCATGAAAATTGGTAGATTAAATGGCTAGGGTAGTCTGATTACCTACACATATATACTATCACTACCTCCATGACTACCACCTCCACTACAATCATCACCATCTCCACCACCACCATCACCTCTACCACCTCCATCACCATCATCTCTACCACCTCTACCAGCTCCACCACTTCCATCACCTCCACCACCACCTCCATCACCATC
>NC_022015.1:4669214-4680291 GCF_000317375.1 Microtus ochrogaster | reverse complement strand
CCACCACCACCACCACCACCACCACCTCCACCTCCACCACCACCTCCTCCAAAGGGGGTTAGAGGGAGAAAGCGTCGTTATGCAAGGCCATGAGGTTGTGCTTAACATTCTGAATGCTTTTCTAAGTCAAATAGAAACCACACAAACTTTTAAATAGATAGTGTGTCTGACAGTTTGACTTTTGAGGCTGATAACTAAAAATCAGAAGCAGGAGAAAGAGTGGATTACCAAGAAGAGGCCATGTGTAAGAAGGTGGTAACATCGATGACAGGGGAAGGGAGCACCCAGATCTCTTTTGGAGGCCTGCTACAGTATTGAATGTGGAGATTGAGGAAGAGGTAGATATTTAGGCTTACTCTCAGAGAAATGAGCTAAGTGTCTGGGGGTGTCAGTGCCATCCAATGGGAAGGTGAAGCTAGGCTTTCAGTTGCACATAGAAGGATGTGTGTGTTGGGGATGGGGGCAGTGGCTTGAGAATAGATCATGTACCTAGCATGTGTGAGGCCCTGGGGTCAATTTTTGATGCAGTTCCTCCGAAAGAAAAAAATACAGGTAGACATATTAAGATCTTAATTGCCTGTATTTTGTGATCCTAAAATTGTATCAATACACAAAATGTCTTAAACAGAGGTAGAAACATCCCATAAAGTCAAATACTTTCCAATGGGCAGAGCAACAGACAGTGTATGTGTGCGTGGTGTGTGCAATGTGTGTGTGTGTGTTCGCGTGTGTGCATGGTGTGTGTGTGTAGTGTGCATGAATGTTATGTGCGCGTGTGCATGTGTGCGTTATGTGTGTGTATGCGTGGTGTGTGTGTGTAGTGTGCATGAGTGTTATGTGCATATGTGCGTTATGTGTGTGCATGTGTGGTGTGTGTGTGTAGTGTGCGTGAGTGTGTGTGTGTGGGCATGTGTGTGTTGTGTGTGTGTGTGTGTGTGTGTGGTGCTAAGCACTGAATCCCAGGTTTGGTTCATGCTAGGCATGCACTGTAGGACGGGACTAAACTTCAAGACCCAAGAAGCGAAGTAGGGGAGAGGAAGGCAGGAGCAAAGGACAAGCATGGAAGGTTGCTTCCAAGCTTTCCTTAAAAGGTCAGAGCGGGGAGACAGGACAATAGAAAGCTCACATTCTGCATCAGGTTGCCTCAGGTTGGGTTGCCTTTTGGGTGAGGATTAAAGGATTAAAGGCATAAGGCTTAGGAGGAAGGAGTTTCTTTGCTGTATTGATTGGCCTGCTCAGGAAGTTCATCTGTCTCCTGGTTTCCTAGAAGGTCAGGTGACAACTTAGCCTCACTTTGGTGACTTGGTAGTTCAGCTTGAACTCTCAGTCTGTGGTCTAGTTGGTCTACTGGGATGGCGGGGTCACTGTAGGAGCTTGATCAAAAGCAATGGGCCTTGTGTAATTTTAATTCAATATATGTCAAGTAGACAGCTGGATGTATTGATCTGGAGGGCAGAGATAGGTCAAGATGGGAGGCATACATTTGGAAAACCATCAATACTTAGGGTGAAGTCTCAGGAGTGAACAAAATTGGCTTGGACAACAGTCAAGGCCAGACTGCCTTTTAACAGTCTGCTCTTTGAATGACAACCTCCCTCCTCAAGAGGTAACCCGTTCCCTCCTAGTAACCTAGTTCTCCTACAGGCTCTGAGTCCCAGTATCACCCTGATGGCACTCAGCTTTATTTTCTTTCTATTTGATTGAGACAGGATCTCAGTTTTCTGAGCTGACTTCCACCTTCACACGTGGTGGGGGTGACCTTGAACTTCTACCTCCCACTTGCTGTAGTGCTGGGACTCCAGGATTGTGCTATGGGGCCCAGTTTTAGGCAGTGCTAAGGATGAAGCCCAGTGGGCTTGCGCACTAGACCAGATCTCGGCCTGCTCTGCTCCACTCTCAGTCCAGCAATCAATCACATTTCAGGGAGTGCTTTCTACTTTTCTTATCCTTTAAAAACAAACAAACTAAGTCTTATTTTTCCCCCCTCCGGGCCACTTACTCTCATTCCTTGGAGAGGCCCACATTTCTGAGATTTCTGAGAAGTGTTTAGGAATCGTCTATCACGTCGCTATAATAAACATTTTAGTTGAGCATCTTTGTGTATGGAACCATAGAAAGCCAGAAGAGGGTTTGACTCTCCTGAAACTGGACAGATGGTCGCAAGCTGTCATGGGGATGGTGGGAATTGAACCTGGACCCTCTGACAGAGTAGCCGGTGCTCTTACCCACTGAGCCATCTCTCCAGCCCAGATCTTTGGCCTTGTAAGACCAGCAAACAACAGCATTCAGGAAGCAGCTGTTTTCAAAGGTGAATGAAGAAGCAAGGGAATGCTCAGGTGTAAAGTGCTCAGACTTGCCAGGTCCCAGATAACTTACCACAGTGAGAGTAAGAGAGGGGAAGTCGTGGTCACTTCCAGGTGAGGTGGCCCCCAAAAGCTTCACAGATAAGAAATGTATGCCACCCCGCAGGCGCAGGCGGAGATAATGCCTGTGAAAGTGCTGGCCCGGGGCCAACCCGTACTTGGTGTTGAATAAAGGAGAAATGAATCCGGTTTGGCTGGATGGGAAGGGGCGTGGAGGACTTTCCACTGGGGCAGGTGCGGAGGACAAAGGGATTTGAAGTTGAAAACACTAGGCAAGTCCAGGGAACAATCAAGAGACTCCTTTGACCTTTTGACCTGTAGCAAAGGATTTACAGCAAGGAAAACAGCCCAGCACAAGGCACAACTTGAGCAGTGCGACCCTTGCTGCAGAGTGGATAGAGCACCAGAACCAGACACTGGCTGCCATTGTCTTTTTTCCAGCCGGGAGGTGTGCAACTGAACTTCAGAGAACCCCCGAGCAATGCAAACAGAGCCCTTAAAGAATGCCTCCCAGGGTCGTGGGAGAGGGGCAGGGGACGCCAGGTCAGGCAATTACCTAAAGTCTCTGTGGTGCCGGTAATCACTCAGATTAACCCGGTTAATTTTTATTTTTTTTCTCCACATTTCCAGCTTTCCAGAATTAAGAGTCTCCCAGATGACCTAGGGAAAAAGTTACTCTGAACAGGAAACGCAACAGGGAGGAGAAGGGGAAATCCGAAAACCGTGCCAGGAGAGGGAACGGCCAGAGCCATCAGGCAGCAGAGCATAGCCTGGCCTTTCCATCTGGTCTTGAAAGCAGCCCACCTGCAGGATGGGTAGCACAGGGTAGAGACAGGACCTCGCATCAGGAAATCACCACGGGTGTGAGAAGGCAGGAAAGCTGCACCGTGGGTGTGAGAGCCCACCCCTCACCATCTCCTGCAACTCAAAGAAGACGGGGCTGCTGCAGGAGAATCTAACTGAGCTTCTGGGCTCTGACTGGCATCTATGCATCTGCTGGCTCTGAGATCTTGACAAATCATTAGAGAGCAAAGTGGATGTCATAGACTCCTACTCCACTATGCTAATGAAGGGGTGGGGTGGAGTGAGGATTCTCAAGAATAGGGAGGGGATGAATTCAATTTCTCTTATTCTGTTGTTCAGTGTTCTGCAGAAAAGACAGTTGGGACCAAATGGGTGTGGCATTTCCCTACCCAGCAAGCTCTCATCAGGTCTACAGTGGACACCAGCTTAACTTGCCTGTACTTCCAACTGGTTGGCTACCTATAAATCTGAGCTCCCATCGTTTCCTACAGTTGGATTAACTTGCCAGAGCGGCTCCTAAAACTCACGGAAACACCTATTTTATTATAAAGAACATGGTAAGACTGGAAGTGTGGTGTATGGTTTTGTTTTTTGTTTTGTTTTTCCAGACAGGGTTTCTCTGTAGCTTTGGAGCCTGTCCTGGAACTAGCTCTTGTAGACCAGGCTGGCCTTGAACTCATAGAGATCAACCTGCCTCTACCTCCCTATTGCTGGGATTAAAAGCATGCATCACCACCGCCCCGCTGATGATCAGGGGTTCAAGGTCATCCTCCACTCTAACTTTGAGACCTGCTTAGGCTACATGAGACCCTGTCTCCAGACAAGAACTATAGATGAATGTCAGATAAAGAAACAAGTCAGAGACTGTATGAGGATGGAGCTTCCAAATGCCATCTGCCGGAAAGTTCTCAAAACCTGTCTTTCCTTGGGATTTTGCAGCAGCTTCATTATGTAGATATACTTGTGTATATTTTTGGCACTCAACCTGCCCTTCAGCCATCTTTCTCCCAGAAACTGGAGACAAGACATGGTGAGCTCCTGCCCTCTGTGTGCCTAGGGACTTTCCACAGAAATCGCCCCATTGGCGTTAAGTTGGATGTGTTTGAAAGGATGCCTTGTGCTGGGGATGCTTCCTGAATCCAAAACAAAACATGCAAATAGTTTAGCAAAGGGGATATTTCTTGTGTTAAGTCTAACAGAGCCCTGAGTCAGGTAAAAACAAACAAAACAAAATAAGCAAACAAAAACAGACAAAAAAGGAAATAGCTCTGTATCTGGCCAGGGGCTGGGAGTGGAGGAGGGCTGCATACGGTGGGAGCCGGGATTGTTTCCAGGATCTCCGAGAACACTGAAATGCCCGAACCAGTTCTGTTAAGATCAGAGTATTTGCATATAACCTGTACATGTCCTCTGGTGTGCTTTAAGTTGCCTGTGCATCACTTACATATCATCAGAGATGCTGTGCAATTGGTTATTCTACGTATATTTAGGAAACAATGGCCAAAATGTGCTGAGTCCAAATGCAACTGTTTTAAAAGATCTATTTCTATTTATGTATGTGTTTGCCAAATGTGCACAGGCGCCTTCAGAGTTCAGAGGAGGAGGACGGGTCCCTCCTGAACTCATGTTACAGGGGGCTGTGAGCCGCCAAATCAGGCGCTGGCAATGGAAGTCGGGTTCTCTGAATCAAGTGCTCCCGTGCTGAGCCATCGCTTCAGTCCAAGATGTAACTTCTTTTATTTGATTCCCAAATAGTGTCCATCTGTGTTGGTTGAATCCATGAATACAGAACCTATGTGTACAGCAGAATGACTGCATATCGTGACATCACAAGGACGTGTCCAGCTTTCGAGAGTTCTGTGGCCAGTTTTTGACCTGGCTGTAGTTGGTCACCTGGTTTTAAATTCTTATACCTGATTCCTCTCTCCCTTGCTCCCAGCCACAGAACCTTCCCCACACTTCCCTGTGTTCTCTTTCCTCTGTTCCTGAGCTCACACGGCAGCTTCCACTTGAGTCTTCATTATCTGTGTCAGTTCCATGTACCGACATCTACAGTATCCGGCTGGGAGAAAAACTTACCATCATCATGAGGGAGCGTGGCTGGCTGAGGAGCTAGGGGAAAGGGTCATGTACTGACATAACACAGAAAGGGGCGGTGACAAGACATCCATGGAAAAACAACTAGGCTTTTAGGGGGAACAGGCAGAAAGTATGGGAGCTTGTAAAAATTATGCAGTGTCTTCCTCTGTTGTTAACAGCCAGTCGTCTTTGGGGAGATGGCTCAGTGGGTGAAGATGTTTGTTACCAAGCCTGACCAATCTCTGAAGCTCACATGGTGGAAGGAGAGAGCTGCCTTCCAACCTCCAAAGACGCTCTTGCAGGTGCACATACATTTATGCATGAACAGTAAGTTTCTCTGATCGTGTAGGCTCAGACATCAATGATACCCCACATGAAGGCCTCCGAAACCAAGGGTTCTCAGCCCTCCTGCCCATTTGTCTGTCACTCCTCACTCCGCCCCAAGTTTAGAGGCTAGATGCTTTCCTCACCAAGAGAAGTCATGAAAACTAGAACCTCTTTCCTGAAACCAGTCACAATTACCAAAAACTTTTATTCCAACTCTCCCCTCTGTTTTTATATATATGAACTCACCATGGAAAGTCTCGGGCTTTATTTGATTGTAGGTCTCAAAATCCCCATTTCCAAGAGAGTCCTGTCCAATACCAAGAAGAGTAGATACCAAAAGAGTCTGGGCAGGCCTTACTGGAATTACTAGTGGATCAAACCTCTTCCTGTTCAATCATACTCCTGCATGACTGTCCATATTTCCTCAAACCTAAGCATAAAGATGGATAGTTCAGCCCAGGTCTCCGGACATTTGACCTGAAAGTTCTCACAACACATGGAATTGTGACCACATAACCCATCATGCTTTTCTCCAGTTAACCTGCTAATTGTTTGAAGGATTTTGCAGTATTGCTAGTACCTGAAGGCTGGGGAGATCTTAGCGATAGAGAGACAAGATTTCACTTCTACATAGTGTTTATAGGTTCTTATGGACAGAGAAAGAACTTAAACACAAGACAAGTTGAAAGTTTTACTACAAAGCAACATTTATCCAAGAAGTAATGGTGGGCTTCTGGAAAGAGCTGCATCCTCCAGGACTTTGCATAGAATCTCTTGGACAAACTTTAATGGAGGGAGATATGCTGGTGACTTTTTTATCAACTTGACACAGGTAGGATCATGAGGGAAGCAGATAAATCCAATGAAGAAAATACTTCCATTAGATTGACCTATAAGCAAATGTAAAAGGCGTTTTCTTAATGATTGATATGGGAGGCCCCAGTCCAACTGTGGGCAGCGCCACCCCAGAGCGGGTGGTCTTGGGTTGTATAAGAAATCAAGCCAAGCAAGCCACTAAGATCAAGCCAGTAAGCTGTGTTCTTTCATTTGCTCTTCTTCTGTTCCTGCCTTGAGCTCCTTCCCTGACTCCTAAGGCAATTGAAAGAGAAATAAACCCTTTCTCCCCAAGCTGCTTTGGTCATGGTCTTTATCTCAGCAACAGAGAACAAACTAGGGCAGGGGAATTATTGAGTTAGGTGGGGAATTTGAACAATGGGCCAGCATGTTCCCAGAATAGGGTCGCCAACCCCCACCCCCGCTGCCTTTTTTCCTTATATGAAGATTGGAGATGTGTCATAATGCCAGATGCATGGTGGGAGCAAGAAACTTTGCAAGATTAATGATGTGGGGATGACATTATAACAAAGCAAAGCCAGAGCTCTTGGTGGTCAGTCCTGTCTTCCAGTTCTAAGTATTCTTGTTCCTTCAATGTTTGATAGGTCGCATGACATCTTGGTGTATGGAATACAACTCTGTGATCACATCAGCTGCTAGTACCATGTATTTTCTTCCGTTTTCCATGTCTTCCTAGCCAACCTCAAGGGCGAAGGAAAATGTCTCCTTTGCTCTCTGAAGGTTTATTGAATAAATTGCCAAGGAGATCAGCTAGAGAAAAGACACACAAACATATGACTTTGCATGGCGGTGACCACAGTGTAGCACCCCAATCCTGTATGATGCAAAAGCTTATAGAAGTTTTATTAACTCTATTTATTTATTTTTGTACCTATAGGAAGTGAAGAAGACAGAAGATTTTCATAATTTGGGAGGAGTTGAAAAGATTTTTAGGAGAGTTCAATGAATTTGGAGAACAATGGCCTTGGACAAAGCCTTGGTTGGAGGAACAGACAACCTTTGTAAACGATTTGCTGAAACAGCGCTGACAGACAGCACGGGAGGACAGTCTACCTAGGCGGGTGGCAGGCTTCTTTCTTCCTGTGATATGAGTTTAGCTAATGAAAGCCCAGGGAAGGGACAAGGGGCGATTGTTCCCTGTTTGGCAGGCCTAGTCTTTGGAAGATGGGGGTTGCTGCAGAAAACCTTTCTCTCTGCACCTGGGGACAGGGACAAATGCAGGCAGAACTAGACGGGCTTGGTTGTCAGTCTGCTTCTGTAAACTTTGCATTTCCTGTAGGTCACGTTGTTCAGAGTACCACCAAGCACCATAGTTTGCCTGTGTTCTTCTTTGAGCCCAACAAAGATGCCAGCCTCGACCCCTCCCTCCTTCCTTCCTCTTCGCCCTGCTTCCTCCCTTCCTTCCTCCCTCTGTCCCTCTGATATTTGTACAGCATGGTTACATGTTCACGTAGAGATGCAGGTGCACATATGTGTGTGTACAAAGAGGACAGAGGCCAACCTCAAGTGTCATTCTTAAGGTCTGCCCACCTTGTTTCTGAGACAGGGTCTCTCAGGGACCTGCGGCTCCAGACCACGCTAGACTGCCTGGCCAGTGAGCCCCAGTGACCTACCTGTCCTCCCTTTTCCAGTTCTGGGGTTACCAGCTCACACTACCACACCTGGCATTCTGTGCAGGTTCTGGGGTTCTGGGACCCTGAGTTCTCGGGTCCTCATGCTTTGAACTTTGAGCACTTTATTAACTAAGCCATCTCCCCAGTCCTCAGGGATTGCCAACCCTAACTGCACGATGAAGAGAATGCAGCTGGAAGAATGTCCATCACAATGTCGGCTGTTTGTGTTACTCTTCTCTACCCAGCGTCCGTACCCTCCAGGCACACGTGAAGCATAACTAATAACCATGGCTGTGGAGGCCCCAGCTATCTTATAGGCAGAGGACCTGAAAATAGACACCTGTAAGGCCTGTTTGCTGTTTGTTTTTCCCTCGTGCTTGTTTCTCTTAAACTTCCAATGAGTCTAAGACCTGCTATCCAGGATCATAAGCACGCCTCAGGGTCTACTCCACATTCGTGTGTTGCTTAGCACAGGGACACTCTCTGAGAAAGGTGTCACTAGAGACCGCATAGTTTGTGTGAACATTATAGAGCGTGCTTCCACTAACCTAGATGTGTAGGGCAGTCAGTGGATGCGATCTCAAGACATACACACGAGGCATAAAGTGGCTGTAGACCTGTTTACTCTGACTGTTTATCTAATAAATAGGAATCCACTCTAACGTAATGATGACATGTGTAGTACAGCAAACAGCAAGAAAAAACCCAGTTGTATGATTGTTCACTCTGGTTGTCAAGCATCAGGCACTGTACATAATTGTATTGTTGTGCTTGAATGTCAAATGCATGAAGGTTTGTTCACACCAGCAACCCACAAACAATGACCTGTGTATTATGATGTCACCAGCTGGCTTTATAATCTTACCCGATCATCCTCACGAATGTGACCCTTTGTTGGTCAAATGTTATGTGGCATTAAAAGATGTTGCAGGGTAATTTTGACTTTGCCTTTTTTTTTATGTCACACTGGCTCTATTTACAACCTAAAAAGTTACCTAACTATGTAGGCTTGGTTTAGCAATGCAAACCTTTCTCCCTTGGGCTTTTCTGGGAGTATGATTTAAGCTTGTTTTTGTTATGTGAGGCTAAGTCTCCCTCTGTAGCCTTGGCTAGCTTGAAACTTGCTTAAGAGACCAGACTGATCTTCAGTTTGCAATGATCCTCCTGCCTTTGCACCATAAGCAGTTCTTCCTGGCTTGTTAACGAGACACTGGAAACTGAGGGCAAACCTGAATATACTTTCTAGCTTCTCTTGCCTTTAGTTACCTGAATTTATGAGATTTTTTGGGTTTTTTTCTTTTTTCTTTTTTAAAACAACATAGTTTATCAATATACCCCCTTATCTCTGATGCAACAATTGTTCAGGTTGTTTTACAAGAATCTAAAGGTAATTTAAGCACATTCAAAACCCCAGCCCTTCCCTTGGACTGGGGTATGTGTCAGGATGGGCGACTGGGTGAAGTAAGAGATCTGAAACCCCCATTCCCATCCTTTTGGAGTGCACTGTGCTGCCAGGTCCCCCAGCATCCTGTGAAGAGCCTTGAATTTTCACTGCAAGTATCATCTCCAATCCTCACAGCTCCCAGACTCCAATACCCTCCTCCACACTCATACTGCCCCGTCTCCTTTTCCCACAGACACCCCTAAGTCTATCCTCAACAGACAGATTCTTTTGGGGGCTCTCACTGTGCTTGGCTGCCTCATGAATAAGTTCTTTCTCTTTGGATAAACCCTCTCTGCATCCGTGATTGGCATTTGTTGGGTAACCCTTGAGCGGACATGGCAGAGGGCTACCCTAGTCAGGTTTGAGTTTCTCTTGGTGTCCTTGCTCTGCCTCCGCTGTCAATGGTGGTCCACTGTGCCAATGCCAGTATCTTCAGAGTTCTCGGGAATGCCAAGCCCCAAACCTTGGAGGGCTGGTTTTCCAGATGAATCACTCACTGTTTGGCGATTGTATCTCAGCAGCCTGTGAATGGCTCACTATTATGAGGAAATGTAAATGAGGCGCTCTGAAGTGGGAATCCCCAAACCAGAAGGCCTCGAAGATGCAAATGGCCCAGAAGAGACAAAAGGGAACCTGCAGAGCCAGGATGGCTGGGGTTAGGGGACCACAGGAAAGAAAGCTGCCTGGAGAACCCTTGATGTCAACCCAAAGAGAAAAGATGGGGGAAAGTGAGCCTGAACTCCCCCATAGGCTTTAGGGAGTGTCTGAAATCTGGCCCTGAGAACAGAGACATTCCAGTGTCTGTGGGGATTCTCGTTTTCTCTCTTCCTGTAAGAGGCTGGAAGTGACACCCATTCCCATGGTCCCTTAAGGAGGAAGTAAGTAGTATTGCTGGAGTGCTGCCCTCTCTCCCCATTAGAAAAGGGGCTCAAGGGCCTAGATTGTGGTACAGGCCTGAATTCCAGCACTTGGGAGGCTGAGGCAGGAGGGTTGAAATTTTGGGACCAGCTTAGGCTATGTGGTGAGATACTGCCCTTAAAAAGAGAGAGAGACACACACACACACACAGAGAGAGAGAGAGAGAGAGAGAGAGAGAGAGAGAGAGAGAGAGAGAGAGAGAGAGAGGGTAGTAGAGCAAATACATGCTCTCTAATACTTAACCAGCAGGGGTGGGCATGAAGTCCTGGGGAAGCCCCTCAATAACTAGCACAATATTAAACTTAAAGCCCTTGTTAGGGCTGGGAAGATGGCTTTGGGATTTAAACACTTGCTGCACAAACTTGAAGACCAGAGCTTGAATCCCTGAACCTGTGTAAATATCTGGCGGGCACTGCAGCTGTAGTTTCAGCCTTTGACAATGGTGGCAAGGGACCTCAGAGCTAGCTGTCTAGCCAGGCTAGTCCTATTGACAAGCTCTGGGTCTGACGACCTCTCCTAACGCATAACGTAACAAGGTAATAAAGGATGATTTCCAACATCAACCTGGAACCTCCACATGCAGACACATACATGTGCATGTACACCCACATATGTGTGCCCCCCAGTCTCTCTCTCTTACACACACACACACACACACACACACACACACACAC
>NC_022015.1:4650233-4669114 GCF_000317375.1 Microtus ochrogaster | reverse complement strand
ACACACACACACACACACACAGAGAGAGAGAGAGAGAGAGAGAGAGAGAGAGAGAGAGAGAGAGAGAGATCTGGGGTAGTAGAGCAAATACATGCTCTCTAATACTTAACCAGCAGGGGTGGGCATGAAGTCCTGGGGAAGCCCCTCAATAACTAGCACAATATTAAACTTAAAGCCCTTGTTAGGGCTGGGAAGATGGCTTTGGGATTTAAACACTTGCTGCACAAACTTGAAGACCAGAGCTTGAATCCCTGAACCTGTGTAAATATCTGGCGGGCACTGCAGCTGTAGTTTCAGCCTTTGACAATGGTGGCAAGGGACCTCAGAGCTAGCTGTCTAGCCAGGCTAGTCCTATTGACAAGCTCTGGGTCTGACGACCTCTCCTAACGCATAACGTAACAAGGTAATAAAGGATGACTTCCAACATCAACCTGGAACCTCCACATGCAGACACATACATGTGCATGTACACCCACATATGTGTGCCCCCCAGTCTCTCTCTCTTACACACACACACACACACACACACACACACACACACACGGAAAGAGGAAGAAAAGCCCACACCTGTCTCTGCGGCTTCAGTTCCCACGCTGGAGCTGTTTTTATAGACATGGATGGCCCCTTCCAGAGATTTTTAAGACACTTGAAGGCGGGCCACAGTCTCAGTTATATGGTCATCCCCCAAGATCTTTCTATCTTGAAACAGTTTTGAACATATTTTTGTATGTCATAAGCACGGTTTGTCAGACTTACAGACATGAAGATATTTATGTCTTCCTACAAAGTCAGATTTTGTTGAGTAAAAGTGAATTCACACACTGTGCCGGTTGTGCTGGCTGCGGTTTACTGCCCACCCCGACTTCCCTTGAAAGCATGCTCGTTAACTATTTCTCTTATTCCAATCTTAATCATTAATCTTAATGATCAGACCACACAATCTATGACATTCAATAATAGCTACAAAATGGTTAAAGGGGGGCCCCAGTGTTCCAAGAAGCCTTACTGAAGGCAGAGAGCTGACACCCGTGCAGAGAGTCACTGTAGAGGGTTATGTAAGACGTTAGAGAACCCGGCTGGAGAGGCAGGCCGCTCCGGAATGAAATCTGTCTGTTGGGTGAAGTGATACACAGAACAATATATGGATAATGGGTGGGTGGTAGATGCAGTTCAAGCAGGCCACTTACATGATGAGTACCAGGTTAAGCAGACGTCCGGGAACAGCTGGGAGTTCTCAGCCTGTTGGTCGCTTGGTCCACAGGCACCAGGTAGCTAGATAGCAACGCCATCCGTGTTGGTGTGGATTCTTTTAAAGACTGGGTGAGGGTGTTATACCCTGTTAGTCTGAGTCCTCTCACATGGTTTTAATATATCATGGTGGGTCCATGTGTTTCCCACATGCATTGGTAATTTACTTGTAGGATTGAGTCACCATCAGTCTGTGTTGGGAAGGTGGTGGTGTCTACGACACAATCGCAAAGCAGAGTCATCCTCCTTCTGTATTCGCCCTCAAAGTGGAGCCAACTGCACTTTGCAAAGTGGAGTTTTCCAGGGCGAGGCCCAGCCTCAAAGCCACCGTTTCACACACTTAGAGCAGGCCAGGAGCTTAGGGCACAACCTGATCTCCACGTCACGTATACTGAACTCAGCGATTTGTACCAGCCATACACCACGTCTTGTGACTCTGCCCTTCGAGCTGCATGGCCTCTGCTGGGGTCACACATTAGGCGGTGTTGTAAGCTACTTCGGCTGTGTTAAAGGGCCACACTCACACGTCCCTCCACGTAGCCTCTCTCTCATTCTCTTTACTGGTCTAGACAAAGCTTCCTCAAAGCCTGGTACTTAGGATCCAAAAGCAAAGATAGAAGCTACCAGGCTTCTTACAGGCTACAGCCAAAATAGGCACAGTATCTTTTCCATCTCATTCGATTGGTTGCTGTAGGTCAGAAGGCCAACACAGCCTCAAGGGAAACAGGGCTTCACATCATGGCAGGAATAGAGAGATGTTTCATCGTGCAGGGGAAGGGTTATAGAGGCTGTGTAAGAGCTGACCACAGTGCACTCTGCCAATATCTGCTATGTTTCTTTTCCAGTGTGAAGGCTGGAGGAGGTAAAAAGGGCTCGGGCCATGAAAGCTCCAGCTTTTCTTCCTGTCATGTGTCAATGCTTTCTGTCTCATAAGCCACCAGGCTAGACCAGAGCTGTCCGAAGGATGAAGAAAAGTCCTAAATGATACCAATGCATCATCATCTCAACATGTTATCAAATACGTGTGATTGAGATACTTGGATTATTGTACTCTATGGCATGCTACTGAATCAGCACTTCTCAATTTGCACTTAACCACATCTCAAGTGTCCAATAACCCACAAAGATTTCTAGATTGGACAGATCAGGGTTAGATAGTCCCCTCGATGTCCTTGCTTTGTTAAAATAGGTATTTTAATGTGCTCGTGAATATAAAAAAGTCCGCAAAACCACAAGCATGCTGCATACTGTGTGGGCTCATTGAACACGGTGATTACGTCTTTTCTGAACATCCCATCGCTGAGATTAGAGAGCTCCATGAGCTTGCTCACAGAAGACTGGGCATTGGTATTCTAATTCTCCCTCTTGCTGCAAATACCCTCATTATCAGAATTTCTCTACATTTTCGTTTGTCTCTGTAGCTGCTCAGATTTCTTCTCCCCACTGGCCAGGACCCTTTCCTTCCTGTTGGTTCGTTGTGACTTCCCCAGTCTCCCAACCGACCTCAAAATAAACTGTGGCAACCTTCTGATAACCGGCGTGAGTGCTCCAGGTTTCCCAATCCCTCCTTCCCAGCAGAGCTAATCTGATTGGCCCGGCTCTCGTTTCTTCATGTTGCTTCATGCCCCATTTCACCTGACAATTGGCTGTCTTGGTTTCAGCCCATCCCTGTTCTAATCAGACTAGGGAAGTACCGTTTTGTGGTTCTCAGTAAGGCCACCTGGAAGTGAGGGTGGTGGGTGGCAGGTGGGTAGTTAGTTTCCTTTGGAGGAGGTGGCCAGACAGATACTGACTAATATTAAAATACTCTGTCTCTGTCACTGGGGCTTCCCAACTGAGCTCAGCGGTCTGACCCCATCCTTAACTTGGTACTGTCCTTGATTGACCTCCAGCACAGCCCCACCTGTGCTGAAAGGATGAGAAAGTCTGATTAGTCCTAAGTGTTCAGGCAGCGGGAAGAGAATGGTTGGAACCTTCTGGAGATCTGAGATCCCACTCCGGTTCAGCTACTTAGCACAGCAGAGCCATCTAAATGCTCACTTTGCCAGTATTCAATAACCAGGGTGTGTTCTGTTCTGATAGAACACAGGACCTCATCTGTATGTTTAGCATGTCAAAGAGATGCTCTACCACAAAGCTACATTGCTAGGCCAAGACTGCTGGTGTGTGTGTGTGTGTGTGTGTGTGTGTGTGTGTGTATGCTGTATGTATGTGTGTTTTATTTGTTTGGGGGTATTTTATTTGTTTTTGGTAGCTTGTTATATGACCTCTTTGTGTTAAAAACACTTGAAATGCAAAATATATATATATATAGTCAATTTCTAATCGCAACTTCGGTTGTGAGGTTTAGAATACCCAGAAATAAAGCTTAGGACTTGGATTTCTAGAAATCTGAGACATTTGGGGGGGTCACCTTCATTTGGTTCAAGTTGAACTACCTCATCCCCTAGACTCCATGAGAATTCTTTAGGACATTTGACTTGTGGAACTTAGAATTTTTCTAGAACTTTCCAGGCAGTCTGAGTCCAATCAAGCAGCCATGAAGACAACCATAAATAAGGATGAAAGTTTTGGTAATCGTGTTTTCTTACCCAAACCTTGAATTCACTCAGGGAGCACCCACACTTTGCCCCTGACTTGACATTTCCCATGGGATGGCAAAGTGATTTACCTGGCAGGGTTATGCAATAAATCAGCACAAATCCCCAGGCACCACCCTGGTTGGAGGCCCTGCTGGCTGAGCGCCCAAGTCACAACTCAATGGGATAAATTCAAAGGAGCCCCGGGCGTGTAGAAAGCAGTACTTATGGAGCTGTGTCCCTGCGGAATCACAATGGAGGCAGTGTTTGCAGGAGATCCAGACAATGGCTCTGATTCAAGACGTGGAATGCCAAGGCTGAAGGGTGCTCTGGGTAAAGGGAAGGACCCCGGCCTCTTTCTTGGCTCAGTCCGTGCCTGGAAATTAGTCCCACTTTTGTTTTTAAATCCCATTTGTCTTTTTCCTGTGTCTAGGAGAATGAATAAGTGGCCATACATTGCTTGCGGAACAATCCCATCTCTTCCACATTTGACTCCAGAGTTTGGACACAATGCTGCTCTGGGCTGTCCTAGCCTTTTATGAGCAAGACTTGTGCAGCCTCCAGATTGGGGGAGATGAAGTAACATTCTCAGGGTGACTCTGAACTGACATCTGCCCTCTTAAGACCAGGAAACTTCAGCAATTTTGCAACACCCCACTGGAGTGTCTCACGATTTCTAGCTTTAGTCACCGAAGAGACTTTGATTCCTTCCTGGGAGTTGATCGGTTACGCGTTTCATAGAGGGCCTTCGCCCCATGCGTTCATCTTTAACTGAGCCCGAGAGGCCTCGAAGGAGGTTACATGTCCTTGTGCTGTTCTTATAGAACACTTATTCATCCACTGAGCAGAAACCTTCCAGTCTCTTCTCTTTCCAGCCTGAAATTAGGTGGATTACACTCAGGACAAGAGCTGGAAGCCCCCACTCCAGCAGGATGGCTGAAAGAGAAAGCTCTCTAGACGCCCGAGAAAGCATACTTTAACCAGAGAGGGAAAAGGGGCCCACAGTCTGGAGTAAAAGATCAATTCTCTCCTTTTGAACTACACTCCCCACTCTTTTTTGAGACAGAGTCCTGCAATCTAGCCCTGGCTGGCATGGAAGTCACTGTGCTACCCTTTAAATTGCTCAATCCTCCTGCCTCCGCCTTCGGAGTGCAGGGATTAAAGGCATGCATCACCATACGTGGCTTCAAGTAGACTGTAAGAAGCAGGCAGTCAAAATGCTTTGAGAAGTGATTGTCTTACTAGCCCACTAAACAGGAACCCGGCTTTGAGAATGCAGCCCACTAAACTAGTGACAGCACAGAATTTAAAATGACTTCTCAAAATTAAAAAATAGCAAATATGGAGAAAAGACCCCAAGATCTATCTCTTCCTTTCCCCTCCCTTCCACCTCCCTCCTCTTTGCTTTCTTTTTTTTTTTTGAGTTTTATTAGATATTTTATTTTCAGTAGCATAAACATTTATTGATAGTCCAATAAACATATTGTCAGTCAGCTTTTCAAGACCAAAGAATAAGACCTGAATTATAATGTATAGTTTGCTTCACATATTACGAACTCCATTGTGGAATTTTAATCCTGAGCAATACTGTTGGTTTCTTCTGAGGATAAATCCTGAACAGCAACCAAATCCTTAATTCTTGCTATCCAACCACTTTTCTTGATCTTTCTCTCTCACTCCATACATTCCAGACTGTTCAATGGATTTGTAATAAACTTCCAAGATGAAGGGGAATGTTTTGCTCATTGTTTGCCTGAAATCTTGGCTCGAATTTATCTTTTTAAACAAAAAATAAGCTCCAAAGACACCCACAAGTTCAGCTGCTAAAACTCCTTTAAAGATCTTCCTTGCCAGCGGTTCCACGGTTCGAGTCATCCTGAGGCCTGCGCACCCCGACAGCCTCTTTGCTTTCTTTTTAGTAAAATCAACCCGAGTGTGTGTGTCTGTGTGTTTGTGTGTGTGTGTGGTGTGTGTCCATCGTGTTTTTAGTCAAGATAATCAACAGTTGCAAAAGCCTTGACCTTAAGCCTCCATTCCCTGCCCCCAGCGAAGGGTCACAGTGTGTGCTACCACAACTAGCTTAGGCAGTGTCGGGACGGCTTCAGGCACACCATGCAAGCACTCACCTACTGATCAACCCCAGCCCCACAAACATATTATTATATAACCTTTACTTTCCACCTAAAAGATGTACTCTATGGCCTTTCTTGAGTGTCCCCAGAGCTTACATGGTAGAAGGAGAGAATGGACTCCCCCAGTTATCCTCTGACTCACACACACACACACACACACACACACACACACACACACACAGTGTGGCCCAGTTACCCTCTAAAAACAATAAATGTAAAAATAATTTTTAAATGCCGGTTGCCTGAATGTAAGCATTGAGACACTGGGACCTGATAACCAAGATGGTCATTCGGTGGCTACCAGGCACAATTCTAAGTCACAACAATTATCTCAGAAAGTATGTGACTCTAGAATCTTCATGTCAATAGCTCTGTAAGTCTATTACGGGTTACCCATGTTCTTTCAGACTGTACTCCCTGACCCGCTAGGCCCCAGTGGAACTCTTTAGGACTCTGACTTGTGGAAACTAGACTTTGAGAAAGGCTAACCTAGAGCAGGAAAGGCTTACTTGGAGATGTTTTCGGAGGCTTCGGTCCAAGGTCAGCTGGCTTCCTTCCTCTGGACCTCAGGTGAGGTGGAACATTGCTGAAACTGGAGGACCCGGCAGGAGAGATGGTTCCCTCCACAAATGCTGAGCAGCACAGGAGAAAGAGGAAAAGGACGGGGACAAGATACCTCTGGTGTGGTTTCAATGGCCCCTACATGCTCAGGTCTTCAAGTAGTTGGCCTAAAGTTAGTGGTACTGTTTGGGAAGCTTATGGAACCTTTAGGAAGTGGAGCCTTGATAGAGGAAGTGTGTCAGTGGGCGTGGCTTTTGAGGTTTACAACCTGGTCCAACTTCCTGTTCATTTCCCTCTGCTTCCTGTGTGTAGCTGCCATGTGGTCAGCTAGCTTCCTGCTCTGTCCTCATGCCTTCTTGTTGTCATTTTGTCCTTGTTCTGATGGCCTTTTTCCCCTAGAACTGTAAGCCAAAATAAACCCTTACTTTCTCAAATCCTTTTGGCTGGGGTATTTTATCACAGCAACTAAGAAAGAAATCTTCGGTCTTCTGTGACATAATTCCTCTAACTAGGCCCCACCTTCAAAGATTCCTGCCACATCCAATAATGCCATCATTTTATGAATCTCCTACTGACGGTTCATTGACTAGGTCAGAGCCCTCATGATCCAATCCCTTTCCCAAGAGCCCTAGCTCTGAATATGCCGTGTTAAGTCTCAAACCTTTAACACGCACCATCTGGGAGACGTTTTGTCCCCACACCATATAAGACTGGTAGCTTATACAGTGGGGATGATGCCGGGCAAAGGGATGAGGTCCCAGAGAGAACAGCACACGATTTCATCAGACCACTCAAAATACCCTACAGCTCAAGACTTGATCAGTTTGTTTATTCTGCAATTTCCTATTTAACTTTTGAATCGTTGGTGCTGGAAGGGAAACAGTAGCTATGGGAGGGCTAGAGCACTCAAACTAATTACACACATGTTTTCATACATCTGGTTATCAGCTTGAGAGGATAAAATACAAAGTGAAATAGACAATTGTATTTCAAGTTGTTCAGCTAAAATGACTGGGAAACTCGAGCATTTCCTTCCTCATTTCTCCCACAGCGGGGCAGATTTGTAACCTTATCATGGCTGTGGTAAGACACCTTGACCAAGGCAACGTCCAGAAGAAAGAGTTTATTTGGGGCTTGTGGTTTCAGAGGGTTGGTGCTGTGGGATAATAATCTTTTTGTACACTGTCAAGATGTGTCTCTGCTTAAGACACCTTCTGATTGATCTAATAAAGAGCTGAATGACCAGTAGCGAGGCAGGAGAGAACAGGCAGGATTTAGAAGGAGAGAACGGAAGAAGAGATGAATCGAGGCACATGGAGATGCCAGCTAGATGCCTAACAAGTCGGACATACAGAATGATGGAGAGGTAAAAAATCCATGTGATAGAATGCCGATTAAAAAACATGGGTTAATTAAGTTCTAAGAACTAGTTGGAAACAAACCTAAGCTAAGGCCAAGTGTTCATAATTAATAAGGAGTCTCCATATCATTATTTTGGGCTAGAAATCCAAAGATAATCTGACAAGAAAGCTTACTACAGGTTGGGGTCCATGATCGTGGAGTCGGGGTTCCAAGTGCCAGGCACGGAACAGCAGCTGAGAGCTTACATCTTGAATAGCAAGTAGGAAACAAAGAGGGCATTGGGAATGGCACTGAGTCTTTTGAAACCTCAAAGCCCACCCCCAGTGATAAACCTTCTCCAATAAGGCCTTACCTCCACTCTTCCTAATCTTTCCCAATTAGTTTCACCAATGGGGACCAAGTATTGGAAGCTATGTGCCTATGAGGGCCTTTCTCGTTCAAACCACCACAGAGGGTAAGTTAGTGTTTATGTTGTAATAAAACATGAAATATGCCCTTCCGGTCATCTCTTGTCAACTCTCTATGGTGCAATGTGGGGGCTAGCCTTCAGCTAGGAGAGAAGTCATGATCGTGAGACACCGGGCCTAGAGGACTGGGTTGTGTGATCTCATCTGCTTCCCAGACATCCTCGAATCACCTGCTTCCGACCTGCTGGCTCAGATGATGATGATGCATTTGGTAACCTCTTCAACTCTGCCCTTCCGCAATGTGTGCCAGCCCAGTTCCTATATTAAATCTGTCAGTCTTGGAATAATTTGATAGTCATTTTCCTGACTGAATCCTGGCTGGTATGTTGGAATTTCAAAAGCTGTTTATAATTTAGTCAGCACTCGTGGAAGTGAAACAGAAGTCTTGCTTCCAAATGCATCAAAAGATACAAGCAAAGAAAATAACAGAAGTATAACAAAGAAAATAGGCAGGAAAACAGGGCAGGAAGCAAGATGGCAGTGTGACTCTAGGCACAGCAGTTATGCCATCCAGTGCCAGAACTTTTACGTCCCTTTGACAGTGGGCAGAGGCTCTTGGTTGGAGTAAAAGTCAACTCAGCAATCCCATGACTGCTCATCTAAGGTGATTTAAAGTATTATCTAAAGATTATAATTAAAGGCTGCTAGGAATGTGTGGGTGAATATAAACAAAAGGAAATGAGATTTAAGGGAACAAGAATTAAAAAGGATGATTAAATTACTTTTAAAAATCCTGTTGGCACGACTGTTAGACAGCTTTCTCTTCACCGTGCAAAGCTGAAACTAGCTCACAAGGAGAGCTCTGCCAGGGCGTGGTATTTCTCAGCTCTCCTCATTTATCGGCACCTACAGGCTTTGCACACATACTCCCAACAAGTTCAGATAAGCAGAAAGGTCTGTGATTCCCCTTGTCTCTTTGCTAGAAACAAGAAAACCTTTCTCCAATGTTCCATTGCAATTCTTTCGTCTTGTACCTATTACCCGCATTGCCTAAAATATGCAAGGCAAACAAAGGCAGAGCCAAACACAATGATCATCATAATTATTTTGTTAAATTTTCATGTCTATTCACTTGAAATACCTTTGTGTATGGTGCTAGACAAGGATCTAGCTTACTTTATTTGATGAATGACTAAGTATTTGAATACCATTATTGACTAAACCATAGTTTCCTTAGTGATTTGAAATGCCTCCTTTAGCACCAGCCCCCACCCGCATGTACCCAAGTGTGTAGGGTGCTAAAGTTTCCCAAGGTTACTTGTCAGTACATCAAAGTCACCAACTGTTTCTTGTTATCTATGAGGGAAAACAACCCCAAAATTTTTGTTCTTTTCATATTCTTGAGAAGTTATTGTTGCCACCTGCCAGGACAGAGAAAACTCTTTCAAATAGTACTCCAGAAACCATCTGCTCTGTTAGGGGAGATGGAACATCTCCACAACAAGCAACATCCCAGGCCAGATTTCTCTGAACATGTATATACTTATCAAAAGGATACATCCTTTTCTTCACACTAGGACATGTATGTTTGTTGGCTGGTTATTAAATTTGCTCAGTTAGAACAAGGCAGGCTGGGTGGATTAAACAACAGAAATTATATTCTGTGGGATCTGAAACTGGAGTCCATGACCAAGGTACTAGCAGATTTGGTATCTGGGGAGGACGCACTTCCTGGGCCATGAAGCTGCCTTCTCCAAGTGTCAACACAAGGAGAAAGGGCAGAAAAACTTACCAGTGCATCTTATAACCAATCCCATTCACGGTGGCTGCTCTCGTCAATGGTCCATCTTCAAAACATCGTACTGGAGATCAGGGCTTTGTTCTGGCTTCATTTCCTCAGCTATGATAAAACACTCTGACTAAAAGCAACTTGGAGAAGAAGGGTGTTTATCTGGCTTACAGTTCTAGGTCACAGTCCACCACGGAGAAGTCTCAGTGCCAGGGCCTGAAAGTAGCTGATCACATCACATCCACCCAGAAACAGAGAGATGAATGTACCCAGTGTCTGGTTCTTTTAGGGATATTGGGGTGTTGCTGGTACATGGGGGCTGGAGAGGTCTTAGAGATAGACAGTCAAGATTGTCACTTCTACCTCATGTTTCTAGGTTCTTATGAACAGAGAAAGAATTTAAACACAAGACAAGATGAGTTGAAAGTTTTATTATAAAGCAAAATTTATACAAAAAGTAAAGGTGGGCTCCTGGAAAAAGCTGCATCCCCCAGGACTTTGCATAGTATCTTTTGAACAAACTATAATGTGCTGATCACTTTTTTAATCAACTCGACACTGCTAGGATCATGAGAAAAGCAGGTAAACCCAATAAAGAAAATACTTCCATTAGGTTGACCTATACAAGCAAGTCTATAGGGCGTTTTTTTTTTAATGATTGATATAGGAGGCCCCAGTCTAACTGTGGGCAGTGCCACCCCAGGGCAGGTGGTCTTGGGTTGGACAAGAAAGCAAGCTGAGCAAGCCATTGGGAGCAAGCAAGTAAGCAGCATTCCTCCATTGTTTCCTCTTCAGTTCCTGCCTTGAGCTCCTGTCTTAACTTCCATTCAAGACTGTAAGTGGTAAGATGAGATAAACCCTATTCTCCCCGAGTTGCTTTTGGTCATGGTCTTTATCACAGCAATAGAGACGAACTAGGACAGACCTGCTGGGATTTCAGTATTTGAAGCTCCTGTGAGCAGGGAAAGGACTGCTTGGCAGAGGGGGTTCATCAGGAGCTCTGGGGAAGAATGTGAGTCAACTCCTTACTGACTCCAACTTGTCAGTAAGCAGTCCACCACAGATGTGCTTCCAGAATGGGTGGACCAGTGCTTATCTCCCCTAGAAGGGAAATTCTCATGTTCTTGTCACCTCTCTCATTTGGCCCAAGTGTGCACGTGCACGCATGCACATACACACACGTACACATATATGTATATAATATGTATATATGTATAAAATGTATGCATATTTGCACTGTCTTGATAGGCTAGGGAGGTGAACATCTTCCACACACATCTTACATACTCTCAAATATTTTCTTTTAATAAGTTTAAAGGATTCTGATTTACCTTTGGGCTTATAGTCCTTCTAGAAATCTCTCTGGATAAAAGATAAAACAGAAATTGTGTTTTGTAACATGAGGGCCCCGCTTGTTGGGGTTTCTATCCTGCCCAGTTCCCACAGCCGATAAGGTCCAAAAGAAAATCACACAGAGGTCTCTATAAGTTATAAACTGATTGGCCCATTAGCGCAGGCTTCTTATTAACATGATTGACAGAATACAGAATTGTCCCACACCCGTGTTTAATGTTTGTTTTTTATTTAAAAATCCAGTGGCCTCAGCGTTTATTGTCTACCCTGCTCTCTGAGCACACATCCCCATATCTCCTCTATTAGAAGCCAGGTTCCTTTGTCGGTTTCGGCTCTCGGCTCTCTGCACAGTGCCACCACTCTGTGGGGTTCTCCCTGTGTTTCAGAGCAGCTTTCCCCATGGCAGGGGTAACAGGGTTATGCTTCTGCACACGCTAACTGGTGCATGTAGGGGGAGGGGAAGGTAGGGGAGCTTACTACCTTCCCTCCTTCCTTCTTTCCCTTCCTTTTCCCGGTTTTTGGTGGTACTGTGGGTTGAGCCTAGGGCTCATACATGCGCATTTCCTCTCAGGAGATGCTCCCAGGTTTAAGACTCCCTTCAAACTGCGCACCCAAAAGTGTACTTACATTGTTGTGTCTAAGTGAGCTAAGCTTGCAGTTAACCGAGGATGTCTTCCTCTGACGGTAAATCTAGAATGATGACTTTGTATGATTTCCCTTTTACTTTCACTTTTTCTGAATTAAAACAGTTTTCCCATCATAGTGCCTTTTGGGACTTAGAATGTTATCCGGGCTGGATTAAGGAGTAAAGCCTGACAGTGGGGCATGAGGGCATTGCTCAGCCACTGGTCTGGCAACTGCTTAGGAATCCCCTCTAATATGTGGGGGGTGGCAATAGTCAGAGTCTGTCCCAGAGTTAGCTTGTCTGCATATTTTACTAGTAGGGATACAGCTGCTATAATGCAGAGACGGGAAAGCCGGCCCGCTGCCACAGGTCTGACTTTTTGGACAGGTAGGTCACTGGGCGCTTCCATGGCCCCACTGCCTAAATGAGCATCCTCTTTTGCTATTCCCTTGTGCTGATCCACAAGCAGGTAGAAGTGCCAGAGCCTCCAGGAGTTTCTGTTTCAGAGTGTCAAGTGCCTTCTGTCTTTCCTCAGTCCAGATGAAGTCATCCTTGGTGGTTTCATACAGGGGGTTAGCTGTTTCGCCAAACCCAGGGATCCAGAGGTGACAGAGCCTGGTAGTCCCCAGGAACTCCCTTACTTGTTTGGCAGAAGTGGGAGTTGGGATTTTTAGTACTGTCTCCTAGCGGGTCTCAGAAAGCCATCGTTGGCCTTCTTTAAGGATGTATCCCAGGTACGTTACCTGTCATTGGCAGATCTGAGTCTTCTTTGCCGAAGCCTGGTATCCCAGGTCCCTGAGGGCACATAGTAGACACGCGGTTCCCTTCAGGCACCTTCCCCAGATCTTCAGTGGCAATAACAGGTCATCCACATTCTGTAACAGACTCACTTCCTGGTTCTGGAGTCGGTACTCACCCAGGTCTTCATGTAGTGCTCCATCAAAGATGGTGGGAGAGTTCTTAAATTCTTGAGGCAACCAGGTCCAGGTTAGCTGTCCACTGATCCTGATCTCTGGGTCATGCCATTCAAAGGCAAAGTAGGTCTTGCTCTTAGGGGCCAGTGGCAGGCTAAAGTATGCATCTTTTAAATTCAGTACAGTGTTCCATTGCCGATTGGGAGGCAGGGTACTCAACAGTATACAAGGATTGGGAATGGTGGGATGTATATCCATAACCCTCTTGTTCACTTCCCTTAATTCTTGTACTGGGCGGCAGTCATTGGTGTGAGGCTTTTTAACTGGTAACCGAGGCGTGTTCCAGGCTGACTGGATAGGTTTTAGGACCCCAAGGTTCATAGCTTCCATGTGTAGGAGGTGATGACTCTTTTAGCCTCCAATGGCATGGGGCACTAGCGGACCGTAATGGGATCTGCTCCTGCCTGATCTCAACACAGACTGGGGGCCTGTGAAGGGCCAGTCCCACGCCTCCTGTCTCTGCTCAAGCCCGAGGGAACTTCCGGAGCAGTCCTCTATGTCAGGCTCAGGTTTCCCTGGTTCTTGGTAAAGTCTCTACTCCTCAGTTAGGTCACTTGTAAACAAGACCCAGACCAGTTATCCATTCTGGTAGACTAATTTAGCTCTCTTGTCAGAAAAGGAGATTTGGGTTTCACTTTGGACTGGAGGTCTTGGCCCAGCAGAGGGTAGAGGCTTTCAGGTATTACCAGGAATGAATGGGTTACCTGTCCCATCCCCAAGTCCACTGTTCTTCAGGTAGTCCCTATGGCCCCTTGGACCCCGGTAGTTTTGGTGGACATGGGACCTCCTGGTTTCAGCAAGACCAAGTTTTCTGTCCCTGTGTCTACCATGAAATCAATTGGTTTCCCCTGCACGTTTAAAGTTACCCTAGGCTCAGGGAGGGGATCTGAACCCTGTCTCCCCTAGTCATGGTCCTCCTCATTTCCCATGTAGGCTGGCAGAACATGAGTTGTCTGGGGAGGCCCCTTCCTCTTTGGGAAATTTTTGACCCAGTGTCCCTCCTCGTTACAAGAGGCACATTGATTCTTTCCTGCCTTTGGTTTGTAGTGCTGTCCTCTCTCATCCCGCTGGATTGACTTCACGTTCCTGGAGTTTGTGGCCATGAGGATTTCTCTCAAGTCTTCCCTGTGCTGAGCTTGCTGCTGTTCTAGGATCCTGGTGAGACTCTTTTCCTGCCTCTTTTCTTTCTTTCCCTCTCTCTGTTCTGGTGTCTCTCTCTTAGTATAAGCCTTTTCTGCCACTGCAACTAGATCCCTCAGATTCTTTCCCCCTTACCTTTCTAAAGACTGTAACGTTTTCTTTATATCTGGAGCTGCCTGGTTTATGTGGGTGAACATTTCCATCTGGGCTGACTCTTCTGTCTCAACATTATATGGTGTGTATTTGGTGGAAAGCTTCCAGGAGTCTCTCTAAATAAACTACTGGGCTTTCCTCTGGCCCCTGCCTGACATCATAGACCTTAGACATGTTGGTCAGCTTCCGAGCCACCAATCTGAGACCTGTTGGCCGAGCCTGGCAATAGATCTGGAGCCTCTCCTTACCTTGTGCCATGTTATAGTCCCAGTCAGGTCAGGTAGAAGGGAAACCAGTGTTTATTACAGCCGGATCTGTGGAGGAATCCCCTGTCGGCCCTGGAACCAGTCTGTGAGTGGCCCCCAGAATCTGATTCCGGTCCTCAGTAGTGATCAATATTTTCAGGAGTTGCTGGCAATCATCCCAGGTGGGCGGATGGGTGAATAGAACAGTGTCTAAGAGGTTAACACAATCTTGGGGTTTTTTTTGAGAAAGAGGCCTTCTGGGTGCACCAGTTGTAGAGATCACTGGTGGCAAAGGGCCAGCAGTGGAAGGGCTGGTTCCCATCTCCATCAGGAGGACCTGCTGGCCAGAGTGCGAGGGTGACCAACTCCGTTTGTGGAGTTGCTGTTCCCCTCCGGCTCCTAATGGCCTGTGACTAACATAGATAAGAATAACGGGTTAATGTAAGTTATAAGAGCTAATACAAAGCCTGAGCTAATGGGCCAGTCAGTTTATATCTAATGTAGACTCTCTGTGTGATTTTCTCTGGAACTAAATGGCTGTGGGATCTGGTGGGAGGACAGAAACCCCACTGAGCAGGTCCTCATGTCACAGGAGCCATTTAGTAAGGTTACCTGATCTCCAGACACATCAGATTCAGAGTTACAGACAGGCCAGACTGGGTCCTTGACAGAATGGTCTCAGATGAGAGATCCCCGTCCAGACGAGGAAAGGGGACACCTCCTGACTCCTCCAGGTTGGCCCTCTAGAGTGTCTGTCAGGGCAAATTGACCTGTTCAGATTCAGATTCCAAGATCAACGACGACAAAAATGGAATAAGTCAGACAAGACTTCGAACACAGTTCTGCAGTTGATCAGAATAAACATTCGAGGTTGGGAGTCCCAATCGGGATCCCTGAGGATCCCAGATGAGCTCCCAAATGTTAAGCCCAGTCCACAGGTACCCCAAAAGATCACCAAGGAGACCTACTCACCGAAATGCAAAAGTAGGGTTTATTGTGTGCACAATGTAAGCTGGCAGGCAGGGACCTCGTCAAAGCAACTGGTGCAGCAGCATCAAGGAGAGCTACTGCCCCTCTAGAGGGCATCATTTAAAGGCAAAACCCAGAAAAGTTACATTAACAGGGTGTGGGGTGATGGGTTCAATGCTGATTGTCTCGTGCCTAAGGACTTTTCAGAAATTTTATTATCAAACCTGACCTATTGCTTGTCAAGTTTTCTTATTGGCTGACCTTCGGGTGGGGATATTCTGTGGTTAACTGTACTTTTGCCCCTAGGCATTTCTGAGGACTGGAATGTTTTATGGAAATTAGCCTACACAATACACAAGATGGAGGCAGAGAACAAAAATAGAGGAACTTTGGTCTTCAGTGCCCTGTAGGAGTTTTTATTATTATTATTATTATGTATCTACTAAGAGTGTACTCAGCTACAGCAATAAAGGAGCTGACAGGATCATGGGATAGAGGGCCCCTCCCCCACATTTGTCTTTCTTCTCTGTCACCTTTAGATGCAAACCTTCATCTGCATCCTTGTAACTCCTTGTGGCAGGTGGCGGCTATCCTTCCAGGCCTTAGCTGGCATTAAAGACAGAAAAGAAAAGCAGTTTTCCCTGACGAATCCACTCTGCAGACTGGTGCTGGTTCCTTGGCCGTGACCCCCTATCCCCCCACTCCGTGCAAAGGAATCTGGGAAAGGGAAAGCTGAGATGGACAGGGGATGTCTGGATCAGACCTGTTTGTTGACTGTATGAAGCATTATTGGTGCAGCCATGACCATTCATATGTGTCCCCCACAGCTGCTTTTGCTAGGACAGGAGAACTGGGGAGCAGGGACAATGTTCCCAGAAGACTGAAACTACTTACTGTGTTGGATCTTTACAGAAAGGCCTTGCAAATTCTTCAGCTAAAGAAGGAGGGCAAAACCTAGATGGTGGAAAACCACAAGTTAGAAAAAGTCCAACATATACAGGCAGCTCGCAACCCCTGAGAAACAGCTCCTACCCGGAGGAGGGCAAGCTGTTTGAATATCCATACTCCACAGTGAAAAGGGCAGATGTTGGGAAAGCAAAGAAAAGCTGCAAGTCAGAGGAGAGCTTAGGGGAACAAATGCTGTCAAGTAAGGTTTCCAGGCCCACTGACAACCAGCATGGAAACTAGAAGGCGGGTGGTTTCATCTTCCACTCCTATTGTCCTCCCCTCTTTTTCTGCACACTGGGGCAGACAGTAATCTCCTCAGGTTTCACAGAGCCTCTGGGGTTCTTCAGCAGGAGAGTCCCTAGGTAAGAGGCTGCTGAAGGAAGCTCTGTTTGCTGGCTTCCCTCCTGGGCCATGGAGGGGGAAGATGCCTCACAGGGCAAGTCACACCAAGAGGAAATGGTTTCCCATTGAACCCTAGAGAGTGTGCTTTGGTGGTTGAACCGAGGGCAGTGTCCTGGGGATTGCGCTCCAAGCCTTTGTCCCAGGGGCTGCTGGTATTCTATGTTAGGTTCTCTGCAAGGGTCTTGGTCTTGACTTTGACCATGAAAGATGAGCCCCAGCACCCTGAAAAATGGACACTGGTGACCTTTCCTGACCTGAAACAAAGAAAGCCATATCTCAGACAAAAATGACATGATATTCGCATGCTGGTCTCTGGTTGAACTTGACCCAGTTATAAAGCATGATGCAAGAACAAGACAAGCAAGCATTGGTCACCAAGGAACAGGTTCCTTCCATGGCTTCATAATTTATAGTTCAGATGTCTGAGGTCATGGTTTTAGATTGAGAGACTGAGGGAAGGGGAGTTCAAGTAGGAGGCTAGCCTTGGGTATAAAATAAAACTTTCAAAATTCAAATTGAAGTGGGACTGAAGAGATGACTCAGTGGTAAAGAACATTTGCTGACTTCCAGAGGGTCCGAGTTCGATTCCCAACATCCACGTCAGACAGTTGCAACTACATGTAACTCCAGCTTCAGGGAGGACCCAACTGGCCGCCACATATACCTGCTATCTCTCTCTCTCTCTCTCTCTCTCTCTCTCTCTCTCTCTCTCTCTCATTCAAACCTCCACACCATCATTCCTCCTGTTTCAAACACTCCTCTCAGCACCACCTCGTTGTGTCTACCTGTCCCTCAGCTATAATGCTAGCATCTTAGCAAAAGGTTTTATGAACAAACTTGCTGAATTTAAATTCTTTCCTGTATAAGGTTTTCTATATCTTGTAAAGCCCATAACATTCCTTTTTATATCTTAAGAAGAGTTTAGTTTTTGTTTGTATATTTATGTGCGTGTGTGTGTGTGTGTGTGTGTGTACATGCTATTACACATGAGTGTGCATGTCCACAGAAACCAGGAAAGGGCGCAAGATCCCCCAGAACGAGAGTTGCAGGCTACTGTGAACTGTCTGATTAAGTGCTGGTCCTCTGCATGAGCAGAACTTGCTCTTAGCTCATGCGCCATTTCTCCAGCCTCTTCATCCCACGACTAGCGATACCTTTTCATATCAAAATATCTGACTCCCCCGTGATTGTATGATCCATGAATGTGGACAACGCTTTCTTTTAACTTACCAATAAAGTTATTGTCTGACTTCTTTGTGTATATTTACTAGAATGGCCAATGGATGGTATTTATTTTTATGACAAAAGCAGATAACATGAAAACGATCTTCCTAGCCCATTTGGTGGTACAATCACACTAATGGCCAGTATGACATTGGGCGGCAGGACTCAAAAAGTGCAAAAGAAGCACTCTGAAGATGCTCTGAACCTCTTCTTATTTCCAGCATCTTGCTTCACGTCTGCACACAACAGGTTGTCTGGAGACTATCTCTGATCTGGAGTCATGCGAGGGGTGGTGATGTTGCCTCTTACCATACCAGACAGGTTGGGATCAAAGAAGGCTATGAATGATGTCCACCCAGGTGAGCATTCTGGGCACAGGGCAGTGGAGAAGGCAGAGCTGGAGGGGCCAGCAGAGGAAGCAGGCACAGCAGTGGATCCCAGTTAGCTGCTCCCTTGCAAAGTCAAGACAGTAGAAGACTAGGGAGTCAGGGCCCCAGGTGAGGGCTGGCATTTGCTAGAAGTTTGGGTCTTATACACTGCTGCACAAGTGGAAATCCCCACAGCCTTGAAAGAAAGAAAGAAAGAAAGAAAGAAAGAAAGAAAGAAAGAAAGAAAGAAAGAAAGAGGGAAAAAAGAAAAACCTGCTTAGCCACACAAAGAACTGAAAAATGGCAGAGCATTGATATGCTTGAAAAGTCGATGCCAAGACTCTTCCCTGAAACCTTATTGGAAAAACAAACATCTGACAAGAACTGTAGCTTCTAAAAGTG
>NC_022015.1:4642469-4649853 GCF_000317375.1 Microtus ochrogaster | reverse complement strand
AAGTCCCGAATTAGACAGTTGTTCGCTATGGTGGATGACATGGGTCTAATAAGCCTGACGTGTGGCTGTCCTGACTGAGAACTATAGGCATGTAATACGCGTAGCACTTTCCAGAACCTTAGCCCTGGCTGAAGATTTTGTTCAGTGGATAGTGTTTGCTTAGCATGCTGGAAGCCATGGGTTTGATCCCCAGCACCATGAAGATCAAATATAACTGTGTATGCCTGAAATGCCAGCATTTAGGAGGTAGAAGTAGCTATGTGGTGAGTTGGAGGACAGCCAGGACTGCTCAAGATCTTGTCTCAAAAACAAGCAAATGGGAAAACTAAAGAGTGCCAAAAATGATTTTTAAAAATCCCATTAATAATTTTGTATTGTTTACAAGATGATATGATAATACTTTGGATATGTGAGTTAAAGAAAATATATTGCTAAAATCAATTTGATTTTTTATTAGCTTTATAAGTAAAATTGTTGAAGTCAGTACATGTTTGCAGCATACATCTGTTAGACTAAGTGATGCTTTTTTTAAAAGATTTTATAAATTAATGAGTATGTGTGTGAGCCTACGTGAAGAACTGGCAGTTGTGAGCCATGCTGTAGGTGCTGGGAGCTGAATCCAGACCTTTAGCAGGAGCAGTCAACTCTCTCAATTACTGAGCCATCTCTCCAGCTCAGAGAAAGCAATTAAAACACACACACACACACACACACACACACACACACACACACACACACACACACACACATTGGGAAGAGTATGTTTTTCAAACAATATTGAATAGCAGGATGTTTTGATGTTTTAATGGTTTAATACCCTACGTAAATCAGCACACATCTGATAAGCGGGCAAAGTGACATCATGGGTCTCCTGGTGGGATGTACTAAGGACACAGCTGTCCCAAATACATAGCCCAGAGTTAATCAGGGGGAAACATCAGACAATTCGAGTTGAAGAACAGTGCAAAAACTCATAGCCTGTGCTCTCCAAGTGAACAGTATCCAGAGATAATGAGCTATGAGAAAGGGCGTGCCAACATACAAACCATCGTTCTCATTTGAAAATAAATCAGAGATCATTCCAGAGCCTTTAGGAGTGATCAGACTCCATGTCCCAACATGGAAGCAGTTTCACGAAGTCTTTCTAGTTTTACAAAATAAAGAAAGCCAGAACTCAAGGCAGGTTTAAAACGGACGGGTGTACGTACACCCGAGAGGTGGGTACATTGAGATGGGGAAGCTTTTCTATAGGCTCAAGATACTGGCTGATGACATTCCAGCTCTTGGATTGGTGGAAGCTCTGCTAAGTTAACAGAGGCTAAGATGGTAAGGAGGCATTAGTTCAGATGCAGGGTGGGGAGAGGAATGGCTCTTCCAGGGGGCTAAAACCAGCCCAGGAGAAAGGAGTTAGCTCTGAACCTGGGAAGTTCCAATCGGTCCTTCAGCTGGTGTGGGAGTTTTCTATCACAGCCAGTTTCTTTCCAGAAATTTTCATTCATGTTGTAAGTTAAGATTTTAAAGAAATTTAACAACCAAATGCTCCATTCTTTTTAATGCTTAAAGGATATCATCGGGAAAATTTTCAAAAATCAGAACATATAGTTCTCAATAGTCCTTTTCTCTCATAGTCCAATGTCCTCATTCTAGCCATTGCGCTCTGGCCGTGTGAGAAAGCGTCCTTGTCCACAGGAAGTGCACACTGGGGCCATCACTTGGTCAGCCAAGTGTGAGGACCTCAATTCAGACGCCCCTCTCCCCCTCAAAGAAAAGCAACGTGTGGTGGCCCTGGCTGTAATCCAAGCAATAGCAAGCAAGGTGGGACAGAGACAAGCAGGACCCTGGAAACTGTCAGGCTAACTTGCCTATGTGGACGTTCCAGGCCATGAAAGATCCTATCTCAAACAAAACCTCCTAAACAAGCCTGAGACCCTTTACCAAAATTATCCTCCGACCGCCACACCAGTGCTTGGGTGTTGTGCATTTGTGAACTGGTGTGTTTGTGTGCACGCGCGCGTGTACACACACACACACACACAGCTGGGGGAGGTGAAGGAGGGAGTGCACACTGAGAGACTCAGAGATGAGCGTCACAGTGCTGCAGTTTCTTCTCTAGTAGCTCAGCAAAAGTCACTCCAGGTACAGGAGGTTTGTGTTCGCAGAAAGAGAGAGAGCAAGCGGGGATTCATTGCGTTCTTTCTGCCTCTTTTCTATAAATCTAGAAACGTATGAGAACAAATGTAAGTAAAAAAATGTTTTAAGTATGGAGTTGTGTGAACTCTCAGGAGAGGCGGGGCCATGGAAAGGTGTGAGCAAGGCTTCATTCTCAACCATGGCACCCTTAGGACGGGACAAAAGGTAGCTGCCTGGACCTTGTACTCTCCACCTTTCTCTGTTTCTATTAAATTTCTCTTGTGGCCCTGGCCACATGGTGTGAGGAAGCTCCACAGTCAAACGGATGTGCTACACACCTCGTTCTAGAACATACTCAACTCCCAGAGCCTTGGGTTTCCCTGCATGTAATTCTAGCCACTTCTACACTGTACATGCCTGAGCACACCCTCCTCGGGGTGCAGGAACCCCAAGTGTGCTCACCCTAGGCCAAGGAACATGTTCGGAGAGGAGCATGGCATGAAGCTTGGACATAAAGGCCAGGGAGTTGGTGTGTATTGGGGGGACCCTAGAACCCTTGCAGCGCAGGATGGTAGGCGTGAGGTGAAAAGGGCGCAGGCCACAGGCTGGGCAAATGGCAAGAAGCACAAATCCAGGCCTGACCTTGTGGATTTGACTGGGGTGTGTCTGCGTGAGGCAGAGCTCAGCCGTGTTTTGTGTGCAGTCTGTTACCAATGACCTGCTTCCCAAGTATTTAAAGTTTATGCTCTTTCCCCCAGGTTCCCACTGAAGGACAAAGAGGTGGAAGCCGAGAGAAGTTGCCCACACAATCTGGCGCTGACCTGAACTCTGAGATGACACGGAAAGAACCCGGACTGCCCATACAGGGTGGGGCTGAGATAACCCAGGGCCCCTGGGAAAGCAAACACTTTCTAAGAAAAGTTCTCGCAGGGGACCGTGGGTCAGCACTGAGAACAGAGCCCTTCTGTCTGCCAGGGATCTAATCTCCAGACAAACAGGGAGAGTCACCTGGAAAACTCTTTAGAGTCAAGTCTCACCTGTTGTCCACAGAGCAAGTTGGGGGCAGGAGCAGTCGCTTGGATCCCTGGGTAAGACCCAGAGCTGTGAGCCCCAGGCTGAGACCACGTGGGCTTCTTGGATCTCATGCGTGTGGACTCCTGAGGCCTCAGTGGACACCAGGATGCTGGGCAGATCCTCCAGCCTGGGCACCTACAAGCTATCAGTCTCACTGTGGGCAGGCTTGCAAGGCCCGGGAGTTTTATTTCCTTGGCTTCCCTTTCTCCTCCTCCCCACTCTCCTCTTCCCTGCCCTGCCCTGGTCCTCCCTCCTTCCTCCCCCTCTAGTTAAATCTTATTTGAGTGTGTGTGGTGTGTGTGTACACAAGCACACACAGGTGCCAAGGCGCGTGTGTAGAGGTCAGAGGACAAGTTTCAGGAGCTGGCTCTCTCCTTTCACTGTGTGGGTTCCGGGGATTGAACTCAGGCCACCAGACTTGGCAGAAAGTTGCTGTAGCCACTGGATCATCTCTCCAGTCTGTCTTTCTTTCCTTCAAGGCAGGATCTCAGTCACTGTGTATTCCAGGCTGGTTCTTATCCCATGATCCTCAGCCTCCACAGTACTGTCGCTAAGATTTCTTTTCTTCTTTTTTAAAGAAAGAAATATTTCTTTTTAGATGTATTTGTTCTATTTTATGTCTGTGAGTATCCTGCCTGTACCACACGTGAGCCGTGAGCCTGGGACCCATGGACATCAGAGGAGGATGCCAGATCCCCAGAATTAGAGTTATGGGTAGTTACAACCCATGATGAGGTTGCTGGGACAGAACCCAGGTCCTTTGCAAGAACCGCCAATGCTCTTAACCACTGAGCCATCTCTCCAGCCCCTATAACTGAGATTTCTAATTCTTTGCATGGTTGGCTTCTTTATTCTATTTTATATTATTGTATGCGCATGGGCATTTTGCTTGCATCTGTGTCTGTTCACCACATGTGTGTGGTAGCCTCAGAGACCAGAAGAAGGTATCAGATCCCCTGAAACAGAAATTACAGATGGTTGTGAGCTGTTACTTGGGATCTGGGAATCAAACCGGGGTCTTCTGGAGATCACGCAGTACCCTTAGCCGTGGAGCCATCTCCCAAGCCCCCCACCTGGCTTCTTTTTCATCTCAGGTTTCAGTTCCAAGACCCCCTGTCAGATGCCTGCCAGGGAACCCCATAACTAACAACCTCAGCCCTTCTCAAGCACCCCCACCCCTTCTGACCCTCTTCACAGGTCCTAACACTTCTGTGGTTTACAGTTTACACCTTTAGTTACTTTACCCCCTTTTATAACGCAGCTTCATCCAAGCACTCAGTCCATGACTGGCAGGTGGTAGGTATTTAACCAGTATTTATTAGAAGAATTAAGAAGGCACCCATCACCCAGCCCTTCTCAGCTTGGCTCAGAACACTTTTCTCTGCAGGATGTGTCAACAGCACATAGCCTTGCAGTGTGATGGGACATGGTCCAACAGCCCAGAGCAAGCCAGACACCAACAGGAAATACATGCTTATTCTGAACAGTCAAGGGCTACATGTTCTTAAAGAAGTTTAAATGTTTCGTCTATGATTATGAGTGTGTGTGTGTGCATGCACAGTGGGTAGGGCCATGTGTGCTACGGCGTGTATATGGAGAGCAGAGGACATCTGTGAAGAGTCAGTTCTGTCCCTCCAGCTTTGTGGGTTCCAGAACTTGGACTGGGGTCAGCAGGCCTGTGTGGTAAGTACCCTCTGAGACCAGCCTAGAAGGTTTGGTTTTCTGTTTCTGTGCAGGAAGTCACCAAAGTGCAGCCACTTAGAACATCAGCTTATCGCCTACCCCGGTAGGTCAGGAATCCAGTGGCTTTTGCTGAGGCCTCTGCTCAGGGTCACATGGGGATGAAATAAAGATGCTGGGGCTGTCTTCATTTGGAATCTCGGATGGGGAAGATTGCATCTCCAAGCTCCCCTGGTTGGTGACAGAATTTGATTCTTTATCAGTGCATGGTGGGGTCCCTGGTGTCTTGCAGGCTGTTGGCTGGTAACTAGAGCCTGCTCTGGGGATCTTGCCTTTTGTTCTCTTCCACCCAGCAGTGGACAGCTTTCTGAACACTGACTCTCTCTCACACTTGGCTTTCTCTCCTTCTGTCATGTGGGTTTCTGGGACTGAACTCAGGCCATTAGACTTGGCAGCAAGCATCCTTACCTACTGAGCCATCTCGCCAGACCTTCCTCTCTTTTCAGGGTTCTTCTTCTATGCTTTGCTAAGACTTCCTGACTGGTCTCTCAACCTCTTTCTCTGCTTATCCCCTCCATTCCCTTGTGACTGGCAATATTGACAAATATCTTGTCCTCCATGGAAAAGAAAAAACGTTTGGTCCTGATTAGTCAGCCTTGGTAGGGTAGAGAGCTGGTAGCAAAAAGACATACTTCTAGCGCCAGGAAGCTTGGGGTTTCGTGGGTGTGGACAATTTCAGGTCGCCATGGGAATCCCTTCAGCAATAGACACTGCCTTTATTTGTCCACTCCCACTCCGCTTCAACTGGCTAGAGCCATTTCCTTCTACCAAGCCTCCCTCCCCCGCCTTAGTCCCCTTCCCGCCACCATCACTCTATCTGCCATACTAGCAGGTATCCATCCTAACACAGAATTCAGTCGTCATCTTTTTATTTGTTTGGTTATCTATTTCTTTAGACAGGGTCTTGCTACGTACTCTGTGCTGGCCTCCAGAGCTCAATCCTCCTGCCTCGCCTTCCCAAGTACTGGTATCATAGGTATGTGCCATCATGCTTGGTCACTCACCCTCTTCCGAGATGCTCTCGCAGCACAGAGAAGCATCACAAGGCCCAAACTTCCACAGGCACAGGGTAAGGCGGGGAAGGAAAAGTCTTGTCTGGGTCTCCAGATTCAGGCAGGTAGGTGATTGTGCAGTCCTGGCAGAGAAGAGGGACGTGTGGAAAGGGAAAAGGGCTGTGTGCAGATGTGGCGCTCCATCTGGGTACATGACACCACTGCCCTGCTACTGCTGTAGGACTAAGAATATGGGGAAGCTGGGTGAGGAAGAGAACAAGGGAGTATATTTAGAATGTTTGAGTCTTTAAAAAAATTTTTTTAATATTTATTTATTATGTATACAACATTCTGCCTCGATGTATGCCCGCACGCTAGAACAGGGCGCCAGATCTCAGTACAGATGGTTGTGAGCCACCATGTGGTTGCTGGGAATTGAATTCAGTACCTCTGGAAGAGCAGCCAGTGCTCTTAACCTCTGAGCCATCTCTCCAGCCCCTTTAAATTTTTTTTGAGGCAAGGTTGGTCTGCCTATATAGTGCTGGCTACCCTTGAACTCATAGAGATCCATCTGCCTCTGCCTCCTGAGTGCTAGGATTAAAGGTGTGCACCACCACACCAGGCTTAAACTTTTAAAAATTGTATGTAAATAGGTTTTTTGCCTGCATGTGTGTCTGTGCACCATGTGCCTGGTACCCACAGAGGCCAGAAGAGGGTGTCCCTGGAACTGGAGTTACTGATAGTTGTGAGCTGCCATGTGGGTGCTGGGAACGGAGCTAGGTTCTCTGAAGGCAGTAAGGGATGCCGACCATGGAGGCATCTCTCCAGAGCTGTGAACTGGTGAATTATAGAAGAATTGGTGGAGGGAGGAAGAGAGGGAGAGGGAGGGAGGGAAAGGAAGGGAGGGAGAGAGGGAGGGAGGGAGGGAGGAAGGGAGGGAGAAATATGCAGCCTGGGAGTCTTGAAAAGTGGGTCAGGCAGGGACCCAGGTGATTAGGAGGCTGCCAGGCGTCTCTTCAATGCCAAGATAAAATCAAGGCGTCTGTCCTGCCCAGGCCTGAGACCAATCCAAGGTCTGAGACCCAGCATTGTTTTCAGAACTGTGTGATCTTTAACCATGTCTTCCAGCTGAGACTCTGCCAGTCCCATACATTTTCACTAAGGTCTAGGATGTTAAATTATGAAGCAGCAGGGCTAGGACTCTCCAGGGTTTTAGGACATGTTAATCCTCTGCATCCCATCAGTGACACCAGTGCCTCTGAGGTGACCCAGAAACTGGAGAGGACAACTCCTTCTCACTGGCCCAAGAGCAGGTAGAGTCTGTGGTGCAATCTCAGCCTTGAATTACTTGGAGTTAGCAGCAGGTCTCAGATATGGAAAGTGCCTCCACACGGTGACTGCCCGTGTGTGTGCTGACCTGAATAGTGTGGCCTGTAATTAGCAAGGTT
>NC_022015.1:4628871-4642274 GCF_000317375.1 Microtus ochrogaster | reverse complement strand
TTGTTCTCCCCTGCTTCCGCCTGGAGAGGAGGCTCTTGTGTAGGTAGGTGGTCAGGAGCTCAGTAAAAAAAGAGGAAGAGGAGGGTGAGGGGAAAAAACAAACCAGGGGTGATACAGCTGAGTAGATAATTGGGGGATTCTGTAAACTGTGAGCGTTTGTGGGGTGGGAAGTGGAGAAAAAAAATTGGCAAAGAATAATGAAAGAAGAAAGAGGAGTTGGAAGAAACTGGCGCTGGGCATTTACTTTTCCTCGGTGCTCTGCTCCTAAACAGAATCCAAGAAATCTGGGTCCTTGGCAATGACAGGAACAAAAGGGACAGAGCCTCTAGGACCTGACAGTGTCCAGACAACACCTGGAGAAACAGCTGACCTGGAGGGGCAGCGGACAAGACCCACAGTCCTGGCAGGGGGTGGGGGAGTGAGCTCATTGGTGCGGAGCTGCTGAGGGTGGGCATTGAGGGACCCCTGCAGCCAATGCAGGAAATGTTCAGAGCTGTGTTCTACATGAAGAAGCAAGTCGCTTTCTTCAGCTGCAGCTCCCTTCCCCTCTGTTCCCAGTGCTGCAACGTGAATCCCAGCACACAGCAACAAAGAGTGCAGACCTGATGCCAGCAGAGAGCTTGCAAGAGGCAGTTTCACATGAGGAACAGAATGGAGGAAGAGCGCTCTCTCTCTCTCTCTCTCTCTCTCTCTCTCTCTCTCTCTCTCTCTCTCTCGGAATCTTTTAAAGTGAGGATTGGCCATGCCGCATGTTAGATTAAGTGGCAAAGAGCATATGGGAAAAACCACCTCTCCTTTTCCGTCTGCTTTTTCCTCCGTCCTAGACAACCTCAAGATAAGCCAGCAGCAAGCTTCAGGTTCAGACAGGTGCAGGCCAAACAGCAATCCAGACCTAGACAAGACAGTGGCTGCTGACTTCTGTTGCTTTGTTTGACCGGTGACAATCAGATAGTACCCCCAAGAACATGTTTCTCTTCTATCTTAGTTAATTTTCTCTTCACTGTGACCAGGTTTCCCACAAGCAGCAACCCAGGAGGGAAAGTTGATTTTGACTCACAGTCCAAGAGGATACAGTCCGTCATGGGAAGCCAGGAGACAGAGGGAACTAGTCACATCATGTCCATCATCAGGAGGCAGACAAAGGACAGGAAATATGGCCAGGCTGCAAAACTCAAGGCCTGCCTTCAGTGATCAACTCCCTCCAACATAGCTCTCTCCCAAGGGTTCCCTAGCCTTCCCAAAATAGTGCCATCAAGGACGTGAGCCTGTGTGGGACAGTTTACACCCAAACCTCCTCTTCCGAGCATCCTATGCAGCTGCCTTTAAGCGCACTTCCTCTCTTGTGCTATCACCTTGCAGCAGTTTTTGTGGGCCTTCTGCCTCAAGTCTCAACCAGTTACTCACACTGCAGAGTAGTCTGTCTCCCTGATAATCCTCGAGCCCTGGGGTGGGACCTGGTTTTCTGCCCACTACCCCCCGGAGTGACTTGAAAGCCATTTTCTAAATCCCCAGTGTTCATTTCTACTTATGGATTGCTGTACAATTTCTGAAATATGTGCAAAGAATTTCATGTACGGAGAGAGAAAGCCTCCTCAGATCCAAGTTTTCCCTGGAGGTGATTCTAATTAGTCTGGTCTAGCACCAGAATTTTGTTTCTCCAATTTTGATAGAGGCTACCAATTTAAACATTTATATTGAACAGCACAGAACACTGAAGGCAAGAGTAGAAGCGTCACAGAGATAACCCCAGTGCTTTGATTATGCCAGGCTATGTTTTCTATTGACTCTTAAAGCCAACATCACACATTTCCAGCCAGTGGACGCAGGGCCTTGACCTCATCATAGGATGTCTTCAGTGAACTCTAGTGTAACTTGAGAACCTAACACTAGATTTCATTTGAACTTCATTGCCCTATTATTGAGGTCTGCATGTGAAATATTCCCCCAAAGACTTATATGTTTGAACACCTGATCCCCAGCTGGTGGTGCTGTTCTGGAAGGTTGAAGGACCTCTACAAAGGAGAGCCTCTCTCAAGGAAATGGGTCACTTGGGGAGGGCCTTGAGGTTTTATAGACCAGACCTATACCCTATCTACTCTCTATTTCCTTCTCCACCAAGATGTAAGGAGGTAGAGAGTCCCAGATCCACACCTCTCCCACTGTGAGTCAGCCTGCTAACATACTTTCCCATTTACGACAGACTGTGTGCCTTCAGACTGTGAGCCAGAATAACATCTTCCTCTTTGAATTTGCTTCAGATCAGATATTTTGTCATGGCAACAAGAGTCACAAATGCAATTGTAGGTCTGTTTGGGCCTCAGACTCTTAGGAAGGCTCCTTAGAAGAATGTATCCATCTGTCTACTGCGGGTTCCTCAATCCAGTGTATAATTCCAGGGAACAGCCATTTAAGAGACCCTGGTTATGAGTGTTAGCTTACACCTGAGTTCAAATCCTGTGATTGCTGTTCATAATCTATAATACATATCCTTGACTTAATCATTTCCTTTCTGAGCTTCACTTTCCCCATCAGTAAGAATGGCATTAGTGTTCAACTCATGCTATCTTATAATATGTAGTATATGGTGACTGTTCAATACTTATTGACTTTTGTTTTGTTCAATCCTGATCTCACTTGGATTATTAACTGTTATTCACCATGAAATAAGGAAGTCTCAGTCAATAAAGGAACAAGAAGGGGCAATCTTAGACTCTGCTTTACCCCCTGAGATGGTCCAGATTCTCCTTAAACTACTTCCCACCTCGATGTCTGGTCTTCCAGGAGCACAGGGGTTTCATCTGTTAGCTGGTGATGAGGCTGACTTTCGAGGGAACTTTCCCTGGGATCTTAGCATGTGTGACCAACTTCCTTACCTTGTAGCCTGCTCTTCTGGACACTTTAATCTTGATGTGGTCATGCCTCCTAGTGCCTGGCCTTATCCAAAAGGAAACAGAGCATTTACCAGTGACCTCCATCAAGCAGGCCTCAGGAAGAAGCTGCTATTCAATTTTAGACCCAGTGCCAGGCCCTGTGGAGGGGAGATCCCTGTACCCCCTATTCTAAGTTTCCCTTTATCCCTTCAGATCCAGCAACCACCGAGCCAGGAGTAGTTGTGGATCTGTGTGTCCTCCATGTTCTATCACATGACACTTTTGCTGTGCCTGATCATGCGTTGGGCCACCCTAAAGACTGAGCCATTACCTAGGTGCCTTCTCCTGCATTCCCATAGGGGCAACCTCCTCCCGAGATAATAGCGACATGGACCCTGCCCTGCATCTTAGCCAGTGGCCACGGCCCAATTCCTGACCTACATTCTGAATCCTCCTCCTCAAGGTTGATCTCCTTCCCACCCTCAGCCCACAGATCCATTTGCATACCCCTTGACCTCAGTACTTGGGTACATCTGCCCTGCCCACTCGTCATGATGAATCCTAAAGTTGTTTTTCTACCTCTCTGTTTTCCCTGTTTCCTTTGGGGCTGACTAAACCCCTTGTCTTATATTAGAACAATTTCTCCAGCCCCAGCCCACCCAGTACAGATGCATGGACTTCTAAGAGTCTAACTCTTAGGCAGACGTGGTGGAGCGCACCTTCAGCCCTAGAGTTCAGGAGGCAGAGGTAGGGGACTCTCTGAGTTCAAGGCCAGCCTGGTCTATAGAGCATGTTCCAGGAAAGCCAGGGCTATACAGAACCAAACCAAGCAAAACAAAAAGAATCTAGCTTCTGCTACTGGCATGGCCTTGGGAGAGTAACTTAACGTTTTGATGTAAGTGTATTGTCTCATCTTCAGTGGAAACTAGGCCTCCCTCCTGGGGTTTAAATGAGACAGCCCATGTAAATTAGCTCAGTGTCCAGCACACAGCCACCAATAATGGGCAATGGGATGAAATGAGATTTATTCTTCTTTGGGGAAACCTTGGCTTTGTGTTTACAGTTCTCATTGCTCCCTGGAAAGCTATGGTGATGCCCCTCTTCCACCCAGCTAACACTCAGGGCTCTGAGGGAGGCTGTACTCTGAGGTGTTGGGCAGAGTGGTCCAAGGTCCTAGCCATCTCCTGGACTAAAGATACAGGAGAGACTCCAGACTAGAGGCTCTGGACGCAATACCAGCCATGGCAAGGAGAAGGTGGAGAATGGGATGGAAATGGAGGGGAAGATCCAGGAAATGAGAAAGGGAACACCTAGTAAGAAAGGCAGAGGCAGCAAACTAAAGGCTTCTCTGGGCAAGGACAGAGTTTACGAAAGCCAGGTGCCTTCCTGTTCTACTCTGCAAAGCTCATGGGCAGGGCTGCCTGGGACTGAGCTGTTTGCTCAGCCATCAGCCTAGATAGCTTCAGCCCTCCAAGGCCTTGCCAAGCTCTAATTACACTTCCCATTAGAAACACACTTCTGTCCACCTCACAGATGGCGGGCCGATAAGAACAAGGAGCCTAGAGATTGGATCTGCCTCTGATCCTGGCGGCTATTGACACAGTACTCGCTTGAGAGCGAGAGCAGAAAGGAAGGACCTGCTAAGTCCTTAAGCCTGGAGCCAAAAGACACAAAGTTCCTAGGATCTTGCTCCTCTGGTCTCAAGCAGAATTTATCTGGAATTTTTTAAACTATGGCCACAGTGACATGCAGTTAAGGACCCTGCTGGGAAGACTCTTGGGAGATTCCAGTTCAAGGGCAGTGTGGTCCTCTGATGCCCTTGTACAAACAAATTAGAGATATCAACCACCATCAGTATCATATATATGATATATATATATGTACATATATATCATATATAATTTAATAGTGCTGGAAAGATGGTTCTGCAGTTAAGACGAAAACATGTATTACTCTTGCAGAGGACCCAAGTTCAATTCGCAGCACCTACATCAAGTGGCTTTCAACTACTCCCTGTAACTCCAGTTCCAGAGGATCAGATGCCTCTGGCCTCCAAGGACACCTGCATGTGCGCTCGTACACACACACACACACACACACACACACATACACACACACACGACAAAATTACCAACACTTTCTGAAATGGCCCTGAACACACTGCTGCCACTTAGCACTAGGTATTTTTCTCAAAGAAGCGTTCTCAGCATTGACAGTTATAAAGTCAAACTGTCTGTGAGCTCTAAGAAAACGTTCACTACTCCCTGCATCCTGAAGAAGCAAATACTCAGCCACAACTCAACTTTTCACATAGTAATAGACACATTGTTTCAGTAGTGTGCAAATTTGGTTTTGTCTTTAATAAATGATAAAAGTAGGTGTATACCAAAGAATTGTTTTAAAATAAATTTCTTTATGATTTCCCATCAGTAAGCATTTGATTTCTGCACTTCTTTTAGATACTCAAATATTCCCGTTATGATCCATGCTGATAGCGCAGTCAGGAAGATTGGAAGAGGGACGCACAAAGCGAAGAGTTTCAGAACTTAGCATTGGCGGGACTAGTGGTGGCAGCCTGGAGCTGGGTTCCTTAGAGCTCTGCCCTGTTCGCCTAAATGGGAGACTGGACTCTGTTTGACATTCCTTTTGGTATTTTTAGATCTTAACTATGCATAGGACCGTGAAGAGATTCTAGAAGATACCTGTGCCAGTTCCTAGCCTGGACCAGTTGAGGGAGACTTGGTATTTGTGTATTTTGTGTGTGGGTATGGGTGTGTGTGGGTGTAGCTGTGTGTACGGGGGGTGGTGGTGAGGACGTTAGAGGTTGTATCAGGCTGTCTTTATCTCGTCTCCATCTTATTTTTAAGTCAGGGTCTCAGCCTCTTACTGAACGAAAAGCTTGCCATTTTGCCTGGGCTGGCTAGCAGCAGGCCCCGGGATCTAGCTGTCTCTACCCCCACTGCTGGGTTACCGTCATGTGAAGTCTATCTGGCTTCGATGTGGGATCCAGGGATCTGAACTCAGGTCCTCATGCTCACACAGCTGACACTGAGCCATCTCCCCGGCCCCAGCATTTGTCTAGATTTTGAAAGAGTTAACAATTATTAATTGCCCTGGTGATTCTAATTGAAGCTGAGCTGGACCGGAGCAAGGGAATGGGACAGGGAGACAGGACAAAGCAGGGTTTGGGTGAGGGATGAGTTCACCTGGATTCCTGAAGAGGCACGGTAGTTTGTGTCTAGTAAGGAAGACATCGGAGCTAAGGCGTGGCCTTTCCCTTCCCATTCATTGCCTCGTTTCCCCTCACCCTGAGACCTCACACTCACTGAATACACACACCTCAGCAGTCTGCTTAGACTTGCTGTACCAGCTCTGCCACTTGAGACCCCAAGTAGGGCTGTGATACAGGCTGGTCCACCTCTCTGGAATGCTACCTTGGAGGATTTGTTACCAAGGACCACAAATTAAAACAACACATTATCTGTTGAAAACAAATAAACCCACACTTCGGGATAAGCTATGAATGGCATTTACACACACACACACACACACACACACACACACACACACGCACACGCACACGCACATACACGCACACACACGCACCTGCCGTCCCCTGCATCAGTGACAAAGCTCAGAGCACAGCTTCAGCATCAAGGTATTAACCAGGAGATCCACAGAGGGGCAAGAGTCAGGGTAGGGGTGCTGGAGCTCCTCTTCCCCTTTCTCCCCTCCCCTGCTTCTGTTTTTCATTCCTCGGGGCTAAGCAGGGAAGAGCATGTACCTCCAACCTCACCTGTTAGTGCAAATTCTCCCCTCTTTTCTATTACTGCCCCCCCCAAGAGCCACAGGTGTCCAAAGCATACTCTACCACAGGTCCATGGGGTCTTGGAAGTGGGGTGCACTTTCTAGTTATTGCAAGTCCCTCAGAAACTTCCTCCAACATTACTCGGACAGCCTCTCCTATCAGGTCTATACTAACAGGTCCCAGCTCCTTCCATACCTGGTATCTTCTCAGGGGATGGTTTGTTTTGTTTTGTTCTGTTTTTAGAAAATGCACATTTCCGTTTAGAGGAAAGCTGGGCCTGTTTTCCACTTGCCTTTAGTGAGAGACTTCAGTGCTCTCTGGCCCTAAACTTTGTAGAGGGTGAGACCGAGAGGAGACCTCATCTCTGTGTTCAAAGAACCCCCAAACTCCAGGGACCGCGCGTGACTTCCACCTAACAATTCTGGGCGGCTTCAGTTTCTGCAGCTGCTGGTGACTGAGATTTCTGTTCTCCTGTTTTTCCAGTGTCCCTGTCTGTCAGCCTCTCCCTGGGTGTGGAGGTAACAGGAAATGGAATGCCAAGGCACTTCTTGTGAGACTGACAGTCCTTTACCTCAGCGCCTCTCCTAAAGGGCCCCGTCACATTTCTTACCTGGAACCCTGAAGAGGTTAACCCTTGCTAGATCTATTTTTTGCTACTTTTGGGGGATTCTAGCAGGATACGGATATGCATGGCAACTTGTCTTATCAATAATACATTATCAATAATAATAATATCAATGGTATCTTATCAATAATACATTATCCACATAGATGTATGAAACATTATTTAGTCTATATTATATAGCATGTGTATAATGTATACCTGTGTATGTGTGAGGGTTTTTTACATCCGTGACTTCAACTTTAAGCCTTATTGATCAAATTTTTGGGTCAACTGAGAGCTTCATTTGACAGCATTGCATACTGATGCCCTGAGGCCCTCAAACAGGGAGATCTAGGAGACAGTGCTGACCATGCTAGACTCTTATCCTAAGTCGACGTGTAGCTTGTGCATTGACCTGGGACACCTGTAGCCCACCACAGCCAGAGTCCCTGGTAACTGTGGCTGCCTTGTGTCCCACTGGGAGATATTCGGAGCCTAAACCCTGCTGCTCAGCCTCTTAGCCTCAGGCCTTTGTGGTGTTTCTTTGTTTTGGTTTTGGTTTTTCGGTTGCTTTCTGGAGGTCTATTGCTGAGGGGCCTATCACAGAGACACTGAAGCTCTCCTCCAAATTAGATCTCAGAGAATCTTCTTAGATTTAGTCAAGGGAGAGGAGAGACGAGGAAAACACAGGCGAGGAAGTGAGGGAAAGAGGAGAGGGAAGGAAAAGAAAAAGTTACAACTCCTAGGACCCACCCCAGAGTCGCTTCTCTGGGGCTCAGGAGTCGCCTCCGGGCGGCCTTTTGTGTCATCCTCCCCAGGGTCAGTCAGCTGCAGCACTCACAGGACCCACTTCTTGTCTGGTCTGAGCATGGCTCACTTTCCTGTGGGCTGTATGCCTCGCTCTCTCCCTCTCTCTCCTTCCACCCTCTTCTAGAGCTCCTTAATAAGGGGCCTGTCTGGCTGACTAAAAGCTCCAGGAGACTGTACCGCTGGTTTTGTTTCTTCTGGCTGCAGGCCACTTGCATGCCACAGCCCTGCTGGCAAAGGCTGCAAGATGCTCATCTCACCTGGACTGCTCTGCCCTTTCCGTCTCTGTGCTTGCCAGCCTCCTTCCAGGGGCAGCACCTGGCCCTTGTGCCTGAGGCTTCCTCCAGCTGCAACAGCACACCTGGAGCAGGCCAGGTGCAGGGAACCCACACCCTCCCTTCTCTCCAACAGCAGCTTGCCACCAGCTGATAGGAGCTGGTGGCCAAAATGCCTGGTGTCCTTGTTCCGTAGATAAGAGAGCTACACCGATCTCAGAGCTCCACAGGGCAAGGGTACCCCCACTGCCCTAGTCTGGTGCCAATCTGTCTAGGGGTGTCTACCTTTTTTGTCCTAAGAGCCAGCCTACCATCCATCGTCCATGGCCCATCCCACCATGCTAACAATCGTCTTGGGCTGTTGGAAGGAAGTCAGAAAAACCATTCAGTGACTGTAGAGACTGCTTCCAGGAAACAGATCCAAAGTTAAACCTACACACTCTTCTCTCCTGTCAGATAACAGGCAGCCCTCCCTTATCTCCGTCAGCTGTGTCAATCAAAGCAGTGACTGGTGTGGCTTAAAGGCCTTGGAAACATATACTACAGGAGCAATGGGTAGAGGTGGAAGTATTGTCCTGCTCCTGCCACTAAGCCTATCTGAATTGTGTGTGTGCATGTGTGTGCGCGCGTGCGTGTGTGTGATCTCATTCATTAGGTTACAGCGCTCTACCCACTGTCTTGGGTGGGGGTGATCTGAAGAAGAAAAGACTTGTCCTTGCAGCAAAGTCATGCCCATTAAAGACCAATGTTACCTGGAAAGAATGATAACCCCAAGTTTCAGAGACTGGCTGGTTCACAGGCTGTCCTCCAGCCATGACACCAGGACTGGCATCCCGAAACCAGGTTGCCTGTGATTGCTTGCACAAGATCAGTTCTTCCAAGGTTCTTTTGTGTGACTTATGAGCCACACACACACTTTTTGAGGATGTTTGTGGAATGAATCATTGCTGGGAGGGATGGAGAGGATAGCTCTTTTTCGGTGGCGTAGTTCCCTATAAATTGACCTGTAAATTATCCCTCACCCCTGGTACTATAAATATCCCTAATTAAATCATTGGTTCAACAAGCTAGACATGGGCAGAATCACTTCCCGGGTCTGTTGTTTCCCTCTCTGTTTGGAGTGAATAGAAACTCCAGAGATAACCACATAGTGCTTGGCATCCAAACAGAGACACAGCAGAAGTCAAGATGGGTTTGTGGGATCAGTTGCATGGCCCCTGGGTTAGACGTAAGATTTATGATTGAATGAAGTTATCTGTGGGCAGATCACTAGGGGAGACTAATTCTGACATGATGACCTTCCCCAAGAGGTATGAAATGGTGGCCTCTGAACTGCCCTAGTAGCTGTCCTGCCCCACTGTTTGTGATAAGATATGCAGTAGGACTGTTTTATGGGAAGGTAGAGTGTCCTTGGGAGAAAGTCCAGGTGGCTGTTCTAGTTTGCCTTTCTGTTGTTCTGGTAAACTTTCTGACCACAAGCAACTTGAGGAGGAATGAGTTTGTTTATTAACTCCTCCACAACCCAGTCCCCAAATCAACATGGTCAGATTCATCAGAGCAACCCCCCACTCTTGGTACCAATTTCTGTTCTAGTTTGTTTCCTGTTTCTATGGTAAAACATTCTGACCAAAAGCAACCTGGTGAGGAAAGGGTTTATTTAGCTTAAGTTTATACTTCAGGTTATAATATATCATTGAGGAAATTAAGAGCAGGAACTCAATCAGAAACCACAGAGAAATGCTGCTTATGGGCTTTGCTCCCTGGATCATGTGCAGCTAGCTTTCCTACAGAGCTCAAGCCCATCTGCCTAGGGGTAGTATCACCCGAACTGGACTGTGCCTTCCTACATCAGACATTATTGAGTCTCTCACGAACATGGCCACAGGTCAATGTGATCCAAATAATTTTTCAATCAAGGTTCCTTTTCCCAAGAAACTCAGATTGTAACAAGTTGACAAAAAAAAAAAATACTACTAATAATAAACACACAAATTGCGGTAGCACATACTGGTAGGATTTGCTGAAGGAGGCAGAGGCATGAGAATCATGAGTTCAAGGCCAGCCTGGGCTACATATTTTTGAGGGCTAGAGAGTTGGCTCAGTGGTCAAGAACACTGCCTGCTCTTCCAGAAGATCTGAGTTCAACTTCCACCACCCGCACGGCAGTTTACAACTGTCTGTAATTCCAAGTCCAGGGGATCCAACGCATAGACACACATGCAGGCAAAACACCAATGCACATAACATAAAAATAAATGATTTTTTAACAAAGGAAAAATCAACCAGCACGATGGCCACCTTTTCTGATGCAATATAGAGAGTCACCTCTCCTTGATGAATGATGTCCTGCCATGTGAGCACAGGGTTGACCCGAATAGAGCTGATGAACTAGGGAAATATCTGTGATTCCTGAAAGGAGCCCATGTTGCCTGGGACTGTGAACTTCCGGCACTGCCTTGCGTGGCCTTCGCTGTGAGGTCAGCTACCTCCTCTGACGGAGGAAAGGCTATGTGGGCGATTCCTCCACATTAGCTTCTGACTTGGCAGATAAGCAGCGAAAGGAGGAGAAGAGGTAACAGTGAGGAGGGAGACAATGAAGTAGACGTGATAAAAGCTACCCTCCACGTCTAACCCTCTCTGTGGAGGACAGGGACTCTGTGTTCCGGCTGCAGGTGGGAGCTTTGATGGTGCCCCGGGCGAGGATGCTCCGGAAGCTAAGGGGCACTGTCTGAACAGATGGAACTGAGAAAGTCTTTTTCGACTAAAGATGAGAAAGCCCCTCACAGCATAGTGGGGGGCATTGTGGGACACGGGCTTAGAAACTGAGTGATGCGAGCTTACCCATTCCTCCTTGAGACAAAGACCGTGTAATCTGGGGCAAAGGAAGAAAATCAGACCCAGAACACTGACTTAGGAGAGCCAGGAGGGACATATGGCTGAGCCTCAAAAATTCCAGGGGCGGGAAAGCGAGAGAGGAAGCTGGGAGTTACTGAAGGAACGGGGCATGAAAGGGGCAGTGTTTAATACCCCGTTCACTGCTTATGATAGACTGTCTTTGCGGGAGAGTTAAGAAATAAGTGCATTGTCAAGGATCTTGGGACTGCTGTGGGCTCTTAGGGCTTTGCTGAGACCCTCGGCGCGCTGGGGGGGGGGTGTCATGATCTTTATGAAATCGGGAAGACTCTGACAGATCCAAGTAACAGGATAGCATGCAAATGTGACTCACGGGATGCTAATGCCATCAGAGGGGATGTGAAAATGAAAGACCAGATAGAGAGGCCTCTCCAGGTAACCTCAAAGTTACCACCAGGTGCAAGATTTGCTTCCAGCCAGAGTTCCCAAGGAAGAAACTGACACAAGCGCCTGAGCACTTTGCAAGGCTCTGCAGCCTAAACAAGCATCCACTACTAAAGGTGAGAGAGGCGCAGGTCCTCATCACTGTGCTTGCTGCTGTGGAGGAGGGAGAGCTCACAGGAACCACCTTTAACCACATCTCTAATTGGATGGCCAACGATGCCTACAAGTGAGGACCTCATAGGTTGCCAGAGATCCTGTGTTGAATCATGGATCTATTGCTATCTTGCTAATACAAAGCATATTTGGGTTTGTGTGATGCAAGGGCAGCTACGTCTTGGCTCCTGGAGGCTTCTGGGAGCATTGGGGCCATCAGTGCATAGGTATGGAAACTGAGTATTACAAGTGATTAAGTTTGACTCAGAGATGGAGGACTAGCCTCTTAGACAATGTTGAATACATTCTTACCCTGAAGGTGCAGATTGATCACCCCCTCAGGGTCCTCTCGGAGCCAGGTGTGGCCAATGAAAAGGCAAAGGCCACATCACTGGTCAAGGACTTGTCTGACCCAGAGAGATGACTGGAGCCATAGAGGAGGACAGAGTTCTGCTCCCCACTCGCACCCAGCTGGGCAGAACAGTCTGAGCCATTCTGTCCAAGCCTGTCTGGGTGGGGAGACACATAGCAGCCTCACAACACTGTTCCAGAATGAGAAGGCTGGAGAGCTGTAGAGAATGTCGGTTAAGATGGGCTATGGGTTGAAAAGAACTAACCACGCCAGGGCCTTCCATCCATGCCCATGCCACGGCCCCCAGCACTGATCTTTAGAGGAAGCAACTGATCATACCGATGGAAGTTTTGTAGCATGAACTGGGCCTTGCTGACATTTTATCTGTTTGTATCTCCTTAGGTGCTGGATTCTGCGACCAGTTAATTTATTTAGAATAGATGGCAGTGATCTTTACATATCTGCTCACCCTATGGAAAAGGTACATTGTATAATGCCACCCTGGGGGCTATTTTTACTGATTCATAAAACCATGCGGAAAAGGTCCATATACACTTCATGGAGTGAGTCGGAAGTCGGGCCATGCAGGGCTCAGGGACCAGGCACAGCCGTGAGCATACAGGGAATTTTAGAGTTGGGTAACGTGCAGAGAGTACTCAACACGGTGATGAAAGAAAGTACTGCAATTCCCTGTGTCTATAAATGTAAACGCACTGATTGAATAACTCAGACTCAAATAGTTTAATTAAATAATTCAAACCCCTTATATGAGTGGGAGAACAGCATACCATGGATACCTTGGGAGGAAGAGCTTGGCATTTGTTTGTTCATTGTTTAATGAAAATCTCGGTGCCACCAATGGGCTATCTCCATACAAGTTTTTGGCTGGGGGAGGTCCTGAGCTGTCCTCCCAGCACAGGCTACTGCCATTGTTATTGGTTACACACCAGAACTAGATGGCAAGTCTCTATTGCTGAAGACATGGCACATTTTGGTTAGAGGACAGGAAGAAATCAGGCTGGGACTGACCTTGAAGCTCTCTACCTCTGGCTAGTACTGCCAGAGGGGACTGTGTAGCTTACTGAGAGAGAACTGTCCTTACTCAGCAATGGACCCTATTCTGGCGGAAAGATGTGCCCACTAATAAGCAGTGGTATGGCTGATATGGGTGGAAACAATAAACCATAGGAGGGTTTTAAACAGGAGAGAGTCCATGTTTGGGATATTATGCTGGGAC
>NC_022015.1:4615255-4628671 GCF_000317375.1 Microtus ochrogaster | reverse complement strand
CAGAGCAGCTGTGCCGAGCCCCTCACAAATCCAGACCCACAAACAACCCCTCATAGAAGAAGGGGAGGGCTCAAGACGCAGGAGACCCTTCCCTTCCTTGAGAATGTTCAATCTGTTAGTAGTTACCGTGGCGATAGGGGATGCTTTCCTTTCGTCATGTAGCTGCCCTTAACTTGTCCATCCTCCTGTAAATAACTCCCTAGCTGTGTTCCTGTGGACAACCCCAGTCAGACCCATGGCTTCACCAAGCTAGGCTTGGATAAAATCATGTCATTGGTCTGCCATTGCCCACCTTCTCTGTGGTGAATATAAATAGACTCTCCAAGAACAGTCACACAGCAGGGGTGTAACTCCCTGGTAGAACACACACTCAGAACACATGGTTTGTTCTTCTACACCCTGAATAGAAAGCATGGGAGCTTATGGTGGAGGTAATTCCACAAGTCCCCTATGCAAGCACCCACTGAGAAGATGCTGACTGGAACCCACCTGGAGAATGTTTACACAGTTGAAGCCTGATTTCCACTTCTGATCTAAGAATGAGTTGAGGAGGGAGAGAGGGTGTCACCAAGGCGGGCTCCCCAGCAGCAGCACTCCTGTCCCAGAGGGCTCCAGCCCCCAGTGTCCTGGGCAGGTCAGAGCACTGTCCTGCTCCGAGCTCAGTAGCTGGAGGGGAACTTTCCCTGCATGTTTTGCCGACAAATTCACATTCTGGCTGCCAAGCACAAAGATTTATTTGTATGTCTTCATCGAGGGCAATTATTTTTTAGCACCTTGCAGAGCATGCTGGGTGATCTCATCTTAGCAAAGAGCTTGTTTCCTCTGGAGGGAAGGCAAGAGGGACAGCCTCCCTTTTGCCTCAGCCAGAACCTATCCTCTCCCTTCCAAAGTGAGGAACCAGGTGGCCTTTGTCTTGGGAGAGCCACACACACACACACACACACACACACACACACACACACACACACACAGGTTTGCCTATAAAACTCAGAGGGAGATGGATGCCAAAAGTAGCTTCCTTTTGAACAGAGAGCCTTTCATTCAGAGGGAAAAGCAAAAATAAAAACATTTCAGTTCTGCTTTGCAAGTTGAAAAACTTCACTTAAAAAGTAAACTCTGCATGGCCAATGCCTTTCATTTCAGATGTCAATGGTGGGATGGGGGACCAGGAAAAGGAGCGGGCAGCATAGGGAGGGACTTGCAAAAATGGCTGAGGGAACTAGGAGAAAGAAGAAGAACACTGGGGCCAACAGCAGGCTAGACAGAAGGAAAGGAAGGAAGAGGGAGGCAGAGAACCTTCCAGAAGCCTCTTACTTCTTTTACTGACTGACCAATTTCTCCTCATGGCATTACACCCCACCCCACTCTTCACCAGAATTTGAATCCCTGCATCCACTGTCACTGCTTTCCACAAGGAAGTGTCCTTGGTTGTGTGCAGAAAGTGTGCACTGTGGGATAGGCAGAAGGGGAGACCACTGGGAACCAGAGATGTCTGAACAGGAGCCAGTTCTCCCTAGTACCCGTGCTTCCTGTCCCTGCTCTCTTGGCATCTCCTCTCTGTGAGTGACCTCTCCCACGGCTAGCCTCTTGCTCTGTCCACCGTCCCCTGCCCCCATTTCCTTTTACCTGTGAAGACACCGGCTCATTCAACAGTAACCTATAGCAGTGATTTCCCAGCCCCATCACCAGCCCATGCTAGTGCCACAGACCAGGCTGGGCAGCATGTGTGTTTCCTCGGCCACAAACATCCCAGAAGGGACGGATGGAATAGATCGGATGGCCAGACTCGTCAGCCTAAGCGGTTGCAAGAAACATGGGTTCGTCAACACTCAGTTTCCAAACCTGTTGTGGGTAGGGTGCCTTGTGGAAATATTTTTGTTCATTCACAAAATAGGCATGATAAAACCTGGCCAAGAGGGCTGGGCGCTGGTAGTGCATGCCTTTAATCCCAGCACTCGGGAGGCAGAGGCAGGTGGATCTCTGTGAGTTCGAAACCAGGCTGGTCTACAAAGTGAGTTCCAGAATAGCCAGGGCTGCACAGAGAAACCCTGTCTTGATAAACCAAAACCAAAACCAAAAATAAATGAATACATACATACATACATATATACACATATAGCTGGCTAAAACATGCCATGATTCCCCACCCTGCAAGCCACTAAGGACAACACCTCAGCTGTGTTACCACAGAGGCACATTTAGAGCTGCAGATTCTGGGACACCTCCCAAGCCCCAGAGATTGTGGGACCTCAAGAGGATGACACACATGCTGGCAAGGGAAAGCGCTAACTTAAGTGAGCTGGCAAAATAACACAGGGATCCCGATGCAACCTCGGGAGCGAGAGCTCGGCATTGCCACTCACTAGCTGTGTGGTTTGAAGTTTTATTTTCTCGGCCTCTCTCGGCCTCAGTTTTCTCTCCTGAAGAATGGGAATCGGAGTGATCATCTCCGTGGAGCTGACATGAAAGATTAAACAAGACAGATTGGCATAAGCTGCTTACAACAGTGCCCGGAGGGAGGAAAATGCCAGGAGAGGATTTATGAAGCAAATGCTGTTTGATGTGAGTGGATTTACCTATCAAAGACTGCATACTTATTTCTACCCAGGAGGCTGTGGGGGCCCTTCAGTATCTGGAAAAGGAAAGGCCAGAGGATGGACGCCGCTGTGACTCCTGTAGGGACCTACTTCATCTTCCTTTGCACCTAGTCATCTCTTTTTGAAGTGACACCAGACAGAAGTCCTCCTCCCTTGCCTGGGAGCCCTGGCATCAGCCACTCTCTGTGACCCATATGCACCCAGAGCAGTGACAAGACCAGGTGAGAAGGATGTGCTTGTACAGGCAAAGGGAAGACGTGCAGGGAGGGCTAGAAACTCCTGGGCACCTACTTCCCCGCCCTTTGATGTAGCAGCATCCCCAGGTGACTCAGATGTACGATATCATGGGTCACTGTAGCACTCTGGCCGCAAGGGCTGGGGAGGGGTAGGAGCCTGTTAGAGAGAGGAAAGTGGTGTCAGGGGCTTGGGCCAGGAGCGAGACTGGGATGTAGGTGGCTTGACTTGTAGAGGGAGCTGCACTTTACCTAAGGACATGGAGGGGAGATAGGCCATCAGCTGTTTACTTGACCGAAAACGGAGCAATGTCCTGGCAGACACATCCTAGGTTGAAGGTGTCATAGCCAGTAATGTGTTAGATAGACCTGCCAGCTGCTCGTCCACACAGTGCTCTGTGGAAGGCTAGCATCCCCCTGTGACCTTCCTGTGACTGACTGGAAGCTGTGGCTCTCTGGTACTGAAGACTGTGCCACATATTACTAGCTGGGGACAAGATCAGACCTCAAAATGTCAAATACGGTTTCTTCTGAACAGATGTTGCTTTTGTATCGTTGGGAAGTCGCTAACCCTGGGAGGGACCATTGGACACGCACACACATGCATACACAGAGAGGAAATTTCAGTCTTTAAAAAAGACGTCCTGCTTTTTGTAGCAGTATGATTGAGCCAAGAGAACATTGTGTTAAGGGCAATAAGCTGCACACAGAAAAGTGAAGAGCCTGTGATCTCACTCTTATGTAGAACCTAAAAAGAAAAAAATCAGAAACAACAACAGAAAAGCTCATAAAATCTGGTGGTGCATGTGGGAGGTATAGGTGAAGGGAGGATGTAAGTCTAAGGGTCCAAAGTCTCAGGGATGCAGGACCAGTATGCTCTGAAGCTGCACAGGCTCTAGCTACCAGTGTTGCATTGTATGGTTGGCACTTGCTGAAGGCAGACACATAAGAAGGTTGCTGTGCGGGCTGACGGTTAGGTTCACTGGCTTGATAACAGCAATGATTTCATTCCATATACATAAATTAAAAAGCATTTTGGACACCTTAAGTTACTGTAGTTTCTGTTGTCCAGATCACCTCAATGAACTTGAGTAGGGAGTGAGGGGAAAGGGTCAGAACTGGAGAGAAAAGTGAACCCACAGTCATGAGAACCCGAACACCTAAGATTGAGACTGAAGGTCACACAGAAATAACAAGGGTGGCCAGGGTCAGATAGTAGCGTGTGTGTGTGTGTGTGTGTGTGTGTGTGTGTGTGTGTGGTGTGTGTGTGTGGTTTGTTTGTGTATGTAGTATGTATGTGTGTATGTGTGTGGTGTATGTGTGTGTGTGTGTGGTGTGTATGTGTGGTGTGTGTGGTGTGTATGTGTGGTTTGTTTGTGTATGTAGTATGTATGTGTGTATGTGTGTGGTGTGTGTGCTGTGTATGTGTGTGGTTTGTGTGTGTGTGCAATATGTATGTGTGTGTACAATGTATGTGCGGTGTGTGTGTGCGGGGTGGTGTGTGTGTGCAGGGTGTTTGTGTGTGTGTGTGTCAAGCTTGGGTCCTTATTTCTAACCACTATCCTCTCCCAAATTAGCTGGGCTAATCCTCTAGAGAGTAGTTCTCAACCTTTTGGCCTCAACCTCCTTGAGGGTAAAACAACCCTTTCATGAGGGTTACATATCATATATTTTCACTACAATTCATAACAGTAGCAAAATTACAGTTATGAAGTAGCAATGAAAATAATTTTGTGGCTGGGGGTCACCCCAACATGAGGAACTGTATTAAAGGGTCACAACATTAGGGAGTTTGAGAGCACTGTCTTAGAGAAACCTTTCTGAACATTGAGTGTGCTGGTATGGTTAGATTGGCCAGCCAGCAGCCCCCAAGATCCTCCCGTGTCCACCCCAAGTGTTGGGATTGCAGGGGAGTCTGCCACACCCATCTTTTTACATGGGTGCCGGGGAACAAATCCGGGTCCTTATGCCCAAACAACAAGAGTTTTAGTGATTGGGCCACCTCGTCAACTGTGACACCTGACAGGACCTGGATTAGCACAGACTGCCTGTAGGAAAGCCTCAGCCAGGGGATGTGTAGCTTCTATCAGGAACAGTGCTAACAAAATTCAAGATGTTGGGGGTTAGGACTGGGCTGAGATGATCTGGGGGCTCCTGAGAAATGGGGCACAGCCTGTTCTGATACAGTCTTGGGCATGTGACCTTGACCTGAAGGATCAAGTCAGTGGGACTTTTGGAGACAGAGCCGCTAATCAGTACCCACCCAGACAGCATCCCAGCATGCACCTCCCTCCAAGTCATCCTTCTAGAACCGACAGCATCCCAGCATGCACCTCCCTCCAAGTCATCCTTCTAGAACCTTCCTTCTTGTAGGAAGAGCCATGCTTTGCAGTATTCAATTGTAGAGTTCAAAGCGTGATGTCCTGTTACTCATTCATCTAGGCTGCCACCCTGGCAGGCAGTAAAGCTGTCTCAGCCAGCAAGCCTGAACACGGTCCCTGCCTCCCAGACTTTGGGGAGCGACGGCTTTGGAGGCAGGAGGACGAAGCCTTCCAACTCTAGTAATAACGATCAGATCGTCTCACCCACCCCTAAACCCTCTGAACCCCAGTTCCCTCAGGTCTGAGATTTGCACAGTGAAACCCAAGGCGAGAGGAGAGATTTCGCGAGGCCGACGGGAAAGTGTTCAGCTCAGCGCAAAGATTACATCAGGGACTGCCCGGGAAGGCTGATCTGTGACTAGAGTAAGGTTCGTTGCATTTCCATTCAGGAAGTTTCCTCTGCCTGACCTTCTGTTGATTCCAAAAACTCCAAGAGTTACTTTTCAGGGTCTGTTCTGAATCACTGGAACACTTAAAAAACAAAATAAAACAGCTTTATTAAGATACAACTCACATGCTACAATTTACCCACTTAAAATACATAGTTGAGCATTTATACAAGGTGTTCCCAAGATGGCATAGCCATCATCACAATCTAATCTTAGAACATTTCCTCCTTCTACTTATTCTTAAAATATATTTCCTGCTTTAGACCTGCAGTTTTGATTTTATCATATATATAATATCTGGTGTTTATTTTTTTTTTCATTTTAATTCATTAGTCAATTTTTGGACAGGGTCTTATATAGTGCTTATTGGCATAGAACAAACACACTGTGTAAGCCAGGCTTACTCACGGAGACACAGAGACCCTCCTGCCTCTGCCACCTCAGTGCTGGGATGAAAGGCATGCGCCACCTCTCCTGGCTTACTTCCTCCCTGCTGGTACCAAGGTTCCAGCCACTCTCCAAACCTTCTCCAGGAGCTGGTTAATCTACCCTTGCTCATTCTCAGTCTAGAGAGTCAGAAGTTATGGTATTTCACTGAGGTTTTGATTTGCATTTCCCTAAGGGCTAATACTGAACATTTTATACACGTATGGACCATATACTTGTATATTTCCTCTGCAAAAGTGTTTATCATAATCCTTTGTCCTTTATTGTTACTGACTGACTGGCCGGTGCGTGGCATTGAACCTAGGACCTTGTACATGCCAGATGAGCTCTCTCCCACCAAGCTACTCTCCAGCCCCCTTTGCCCAATTTTTAGTGGAATGATTTGTCTTCTGGTGAGTTGTAAAATTCCTCATGTATTCTGGTACAGTTCTCTCACCAGTTATACGCTTCGTGAATATTTTCTCCCACTCTCTGAGTTACAGTTTTACTTTCTTGGTCTTAACATTTACAACAAAGAAATTTAAATTTTCAATCAATTTATCTATTTTTCTTTTGTGGTTTATGATTTGGCACTTACGTGTTAACACGAGTTCTTAAATGAGTCTGCCTTATTTTATCCAGTCACTTATAGTCAGGATCTCATGTAACCCAGGCTGGCCTCGAATTTAACATACGGCCAAATCTCCTCCCTCTTCCCCCCTCCCCCTCCCCCTCCTCCTCCTCCTCTTTCTCCCTTCATTGTGTAGTTCTTGGCCAGCATGGAACTTGGTCTTGAGACTAGACTGTCCTTGCACTCCTAGAGATCCTCCTTCCTCTACCTTCTGAGTGCTGGGGTTACAGGCAGGTGCCACCAACCCTGGATTTATGTGATGCTGGGAACTGAACTCAGGGCTTTGTGAGTGTCAGTGAGCCCTCAGCCAATTAAGCTACATCTACAGCCCGCTGATGTTTAAAAGGTGTCTATTACTTATCTTCTTGTCAAAATTATAGTGTGTGTGTGTGTCTGTCTGTGATTGTGTATGTCTCTCTGTGTGTATGTATCTCTGTGTGTGTCTATGTGTCAGTGTGTAGTATGTATGTATTTCTGTGTGTGTATATGTCTCTGTGTGTGTGTCTGTATCTCTGTGTGTGTCTGTGTGTCAATGTGTAGTATGCATGTATCTCTCTGTGTGTGTGTGTGTCTGTGTATCTGTATCTCTGTGTGTAAGTGTGTGTATGTGGGTGTGTGTCTCTGAGTCTGAGTGTATGTGTGTCTGTGTGTGTGTGTCTGTGTGTCTGCATAGCCTCTTCCCTAGTGGGATCTGGAGATCAAGCTCAGGTGTGCACAGGAAACACTTACCCACTGAACAATCTCACCAGCCCATAAAACATGTCTATTATTTAAATGTGATTTTGTTATTTAATAATCTGGTTTTAATTCCAAGTCAGGGGGAAAAATCCATGAATCATTTCTATAACTTTAAACACATTAGAAGTAAACCTAATTGAAGCCTTCCTGCTGGGAAAAGAATGGAGAACAGATGGGATGCGCCTGCTGGGCAAGATGGCAGGTGAGCTGGCGAAGCAACAGCCTTCCTCCTTCCTCCATCACGAGCACCAGACAGGAGCGGAAAGTCAGGCTGAGGGAAGCCGAGAAGATCCAAGTTGTTTACTCAGTTAAGAAGAAAATTTGACACGATATAAATCAAGTGACCAGAACGTGACTCCACGGACTATTTGAACTTGACCCTGTTGGCTATGTGGGTTTAACTGTTACCAGTAAAAGCTATACAAAGTGCAGCCCTCAGGCCACCTGCCTCCTCCACCCAACACTAACCAAAGCCCTGTTGCTGTGAGCAGCTGCAGAATCTGGACAGAAGGGTTTTGGCATACCCACAGCAAGCCCTGTGAGCCCGAGGAGAGAGAAAAAGGAAAGCGGTGGAGATTAAAGGAACAGCTGAATTTTTCTTGAAGTGCCCTTTCAAAACAAGAGTCACTTCTGGTCACAGAGCAACAGCCACGTAGTATTTTCAAGATGAGAGCCTGCCTCACTTACTTCCTTATTTCCCTTTCTCCTCTCACTGGACCTCATTCTAGCACCCCTCCCCCACGAGGTGGCTCCCTACAGGGCCACCACCATTCCTGCCCTGGCTGGCCTGGTATTTCTGGGTCTTTGTGGCTCATTTCTCTGATCCTTCCCAGCATTCTTGCCACTGATTTCGGCTGGAGTGTGTAATGTGCCTGCCCCTGCCTGTGCACGGTTGCTGTCCATCCAGTGTTCCAATCCTCACGATTCCTATTGTGGGCTTTTGGTATACAGCACTGCAGTCAAAAGAGGAGCAGTGAACGTATATAAAGAGCAGATGAGGAAGCATGGTGACATCCCAGACCCGTAGACACTTATGGGACCACTGACTGAGAATAGAAACCATACATGGGATAATGGAAGGATGGATATGGGAGCAGGGAAGTATATATCTTAATTAAGGGAGCCATTTTAGGTTTGGCAAGAGCCTTGACTCTAGAGGGGTTCCCAGAGGTTCAGAAAGATGTACCCAACTAGGTCATTGGGCAGCTGAGGAGAGAGAGCCTGAAATCGCCCGATCCTATAGCCATACTAATGAATATCTTGCATATCACCATAGAACCTTCATCTGGCGATGAATGGAGATAGAGACAGAGACCCACATTGGAGCACTGGACTGAGCTCCCAAGGTCCAAATGAGGAGCAGAAGGAGGGAGAACATGAGCAAGGAAGTCAGGACCACGAGGGGTGCACCCACCCACGGAGACAGTGGGGCTGATCTATTGGGAGTTCACCAAGGCCAGCTGGACTGGGATTGAAATTGCATGGGATAAAACCGGACTCTCTGAATATGGTGGACAATGAGGGCTGCTGAGAAGCCAAGGACAATGGCACTGAGTTTTGACTCTACTGCAAGTACTGGCTTTGTGGGAGCCTAGCCTGTTTGGATGCTCACCTTCCTAAACCTGGATGGAGTGGGGAGGACCTTGGACTGCCCACAGGGCAGGGAACCCTGACTCCTCTTTGGACTGGAGAGGGAGGGAGAGGGGAGGGGGTGTGAGAAGTGGGGGGAGGGGGAAGGAAAAGGGAGGTGGGGAGGAGGCAGAAATTTTTTAATTAAAAAAATTGATAAATAAAACAACCATGAAAAAAAAAAGAAACCATACATGTTTTCTTTCTGTTCTTTTTTTGGGGGTGGGGGGTGGGGGTGCTTATTGACATCTGAAATTGTGTTACATTTGTACTTGATGAGTTTTGAATTTCTGTAATTCCTCCTGAAATGGAAACTCTGCCATCTGTCTTGTGTGTTGCTTTGTCCCCCAGAGCCTCTAGTAGTACCTAAGCACCAAAACTCAACTTAGGAATGAATAACTGAGGGTCCAGCAGAGGTTGGGGGATTGGGGTCCTGCTGCCACCGCTCCCGCTGCTGCTGCTGCTGCTGCTGGCACTTGACCCTTGTCTGTCTCTACATGGAGACCCACCAAGTCCACTGGACCCTGTAGACAATCTCCTTCCCTCCCTATTCCTCTAAAGTCTAGTTGGTGTATAGATATGTGATGTATGAAATCAATAACTGTCCACAACACCACATGGTGTTTTTTGTTTTGTTTTGTTTTTTGACATTTTAAAGACTGGGTCTGTGTCTCCAGCAATGGTAATGTGTGTCTGTAGGATGCCTGGGTAGAGACAGGCACTCCATAGTATGTGCCCCAAAGCAGTTTATGCAAATAAATAATATGTCTGGGATAAACTCCTTTGTTTCATAGACCAACAGCGATGTGAACGGATCTGGGAAGGCATGCACTGCCTGCCGCTGGGGTGTGCTTCTCAGGGTGGAATTGCAGCTAATCTCGTTCAGGGTTTCCAGGAAGCCAGATTCCTGTCTTAGGCAAGGTTCCTTCAGGTGAATCGCAGTGGTCACACTTGGTATCTTCACACACTGCAGGCAGACGCTCAGCTTCCAACGGCAGCCCAGCCGTCTCTCAGCCTGCCACCTCGGCTGGCCTCAGGAACTGCTCTGCTCTGAACTGGCTGCAGGCTTCCTGCCTTCCCTGGAGGGCCATCTGAGCCAGCCTGTGTGGCAGAAACCACCTCACCAACCAAAAGGATGCTATTGTCTTCTTCCAGCTGTGAATGAGTGTCCCTTTTATGTTACAGGGAGTGGAAATTTACCCACAGTAACCCAAATGCTTTCTTGAAAGTCTGTCTTCAGACTCCTTATGGAACCCATGAGGGGCAAGCCTCTCAGGGGATGAGGAATGACCACCTTTTCTGCAGACCTAGGGTAAGGGAAATGGATTTGCTTGTATGGCAGAGTCTCAGGCGTGCTCCATTTCATAGACTGTGGTGTGCCTATATTGGCCATGATCATAGACCTTAACCTGATGGCATTATGTGAGCTCTGCTGAGGTCCAGGGGGCTCCACGGACTTGCATACTCTAGGTAGAGCCTCTGGGTGTTCGGAAAGCAAAGGCTAGCCTGGGTGTTTATGCCCACAGCACCGCATATGCTGGGCACAGGAGGAAGGAAGCATCCTCCATGCCGCAGGCATTTGCAGCGTGCTGTGGACAAAGACTTAAGTAGAAGTCTTTTTTAATTAAAAAATCTAACCTACTATTTATTGAAAACCTTCTATATGAAATTCTGGTTCGTTGCAAGAGAGATTTTAAAGGACAGGTGTGAGATACAAGAATTAGCCTTGAATTTTTATGCTGTTAAATTAGAGTAGAAATACTGTATGCATTGAAAGACCCTAACTGGATCCATTTAGGAGGTGTTGGGACCAGGAAATAGTTCCACATATAATCCTATGGACTTACTTGGATGGAGAAAATAATTATGAGAAACCTTTAGAATGAGAGAACAAAGGAACTTAATTCATTTTGCCAGCAGTGCTCAAACTTTTGTATGTGCCATGTGTATCCGTGTGTCCCCTCTCCCTCTCTGTGTGAATGTATATGCATGTGCATGTACGTACATGCATGTGTGTGTATGTGTCTGTTTGTGTGTGTGTGTACCACATGTATGAACACACCAGAGGACCATTTTGGATTTCCTTGAGTTGAAGTTACACATGGTTGTGAGTTTCTGTGCTGGGAACTGAACTCGGGTCCTCTGTGAGAACAGGTGCTCCCTGCTAAGAATATTCTAAAGCTGAGTTTGGAAACAGTTGGATCTTTTGGGGTCTTCCCTTTCACTCATCAGATGGGTCCAGACTATCGCTCTGCACTGGGTTGATTACTTGCCACTGAGGCAACACCTCGGACAGTCTGCTCACTGCCCTGTGAATTATCCCTTCCTCCTGCAGAGCCGTTGGAAAGGGACAGTGCACCGTGGGAGCCATTCCACTGAGCACTGTGGGAGCCATTCCACTGAGCACTTTGGATATTCTTCCTCCAGATTGGGGGTCTTTTTCTCAGAAGTGTGTGCCCATCCTTCCTGCTCAACACGTGAGACTTCAGGGGCTCAGGGCTTTTCTCTCCAGCGCCTCCCTCTTTCTTGTCCTCACCCCTGCCCAACAACACTTCAGCTGCCCTTGTCCCCTGGGTTCTCCTCTGTCTCCTCAGCTCTGTTCCCCCTAAGCTGAGATGTGGCTAGGAAGGATCACATGACCCTAAGCCTGGCTAGGAAGGATCACATGACCCTAAGCCTGGCTAGGAAGGATCACATGACCCTAAGCCTGGCTCGTCTTGTTTCTCTTTCACTTGTTCCACTGTTCATTATCTGTGTCTTCAAAGATATTCCTTTGTATATTATATTATATTATATTATATTATATTATATTATACTATACTATATTAATCTTTTCTTAGATCTTCCAAGCAGGGAGTATATCCACTACTCTTATTCCATCTCCATCCCATCTTCTCATCAGAAGTTTCTCCCTTTCTCTGAAATATGACTTATATAGAAAGAATTCCTTAGCATTCTTCCATAGGAACTCAGAGGGATGTCCATGCTCTCCACCAGACCAGACCACCAGAATAATGTGCTTTCTAACTTTTTCATTACTGGGGATCAAATCCAGCGCCTTCCATATGCCAGGCAAGGGCTGACCCCCGAGTCACATCTCCAACCTGACTGCATTTGATGACAACACCAAAAAGCCTCTTGACACTTGGAAGCTTAATCAGTTTTTAAAAGTTATACCACTTGGGCTAACGACATGACTCAGAGGGTAAAGGGGCTTGCTGCTAAGCCTGGCAATCTGAGTTTGATCCTAGAATCCACATCGTGGAAGGAGAAAGACTAACCCCTGCACGTTATCCCATATCCTCCAAACATGTTAGGACATATGCACACATGCACGCATTAAATAAATAGATTAAATGTAATAATGTTTTGAAGATATATCATTTGGTCACAGACATCCAGAAACTCAACTCTAATGGAGCCTTGGCTATATTTTAAAACCACATCTAGCAAGGCAAGGTATATTCTGTCATCTTAAGAGTGGAAAACTTGATGTGGCACCTCTCTGTAGCCTGCAGGCTCTGGGGAGAGTAGGGTGGGGCCTGAAAGGGGCACCCAATCCAGCACATTCATCCCTAAAACAACTGCAAACCATAAGCTTCCCTGCCATGTTTATCTTCAGAGATTCAGATCAGGAAATGATTCAGACCTAATTTGGTTTTAAGCAATGTAGCTGCTGAAGCTGAGACCCGTCTCCCCATGGGTGAACTTGCCCCTGAGCAGCTGCTGGGCTTGGAGACTCAGGGGGCAAGCTGCAGGTGGCAACGTGGGACCCTGAAGAGCATAGAACTTTGGGGAAGACAGCCTCGAGAAGACAGTACCTTTTCCTTCCTCTGGGGAAGCCAACAGTTCTCTCAGAATGTTCGTCTCCCGGGGCTGTATTTTCCTAGGCCTGTTGGAATACTATGTCTGGCATTATACGGACATCAGTCATGCCTCCTCCTTTGAAATCCCATTAAAATCATCTTGCTTCTGAGATCTGTGGAAAGAACATGTGCCCGTGAATAGAGTCTGGGACACCACTGGGAATTTTTAGAGCCTTACTTTTGCAACCTAGATAGTCAAGCTCATGCATAGCCCTCTTCAGCTTTCTAGTAAAACTGCACTTAGACTTAAAAAGCAAATACCTGTTAGCCATCCTCTGTAGCTTCGTAGTACACCACACGGTAGTTTATTTCCAAGTTTCTTATTTGAAAAAAAAAAAGAAGTTATCCAGATTTGATAATTGCTTCCAAACCCTGGTTGGAGCTGGGCATAGAGATGAATGTCTAGCATGCTAGCACTTAGAAGACTGAGACAGGAGGATTGTGAGCTTGAGGCCAGAGTGAGTGATATAAGATACCCTACCTCAAGAAACCAAAGGCCAGAGCCTGAATAAGGAACCCTGCACCT
>NC_022015.1:4609681-4615055 GCF_000317375.1 Microtus ochrogaster | reverse complement strand
AGCATCATGAGGCAAACTGAGTTCATTTTGTGTTGGCTTCCTACTGCTGGGCGTGGGGCCCGCCCTTAAGTGTGGTTTATACACCCGTGGCACTCCATGCAGAAAACTAAGTTTTTCTTTGCAAGCAGATGTCACCCGGGGCTCACTTCTTGGTTAAGGGTGGGAGCTCATATCCTCTTCCCCCTCTCAGGGCTGGGACCCTGCCTGCCTTGAACCCGTGCCGGCCCTGTGCATGCTGCCACAGTCTCTGTGAGTTCATGTGTGCCAGTCCTATAATGCCCAGAAGGCACTGCCTCCTTGGTGTCAGCCATCATCTCTGGCTCTTAAAACTCGCTCTGTCTCCTCTTTCACAAATCTCCTGAGCTATGAGGGGAGGTACTTCCTATTTTCACCGACTGGAAAAGAAAGCTCTGGGTGGCTAGCACTCCGTCATTTATCTGGGTGGTATCAACACCTTCTGTCCCGGAGGAAACAGAGACATGAACAAGGGCTGATGGGAAGTTATTTGGACACGCAGCCTGGGAAGGATGCCTCTGAACTGGGTCACAAACTGGGGGTCAGCAAGCTAGGAAGTCTGCAGCTGGGTCTCTGGGGGCAAAACGCAGAAATCTGATTCACCTATTTATCACTTGTAATATAGGAAAGAAATAAGCCTTGTAAATCTAAGGGCCTCAGAGTCTGGGGGTGTTTATTATGGTGGCATAACCAAGCTTGCTCTTCCTGATACAAATAATCATACCTGCACACATCTTTTTGTTTAGACTTATCTCTATCACTTCCACCTTCCTCCCTTAAAACGGGGTCTCTCGCTGAATCTGAACTAAGCATTTCCAGCTAGGCTGGGGACCAGCAAGCGCAGCAACCCTCCTGCCTTTGCCCGGCCAGCACTAACACATGTGCACACATGGGAACATGGCTCTTTACATGAATGCTAGTGACACAAATTCGAATTCAGGTCCTCATGCTTGCACAGCAAGGGCTCTTGCCCAGTGCACCATCTCCCCAGCTCCTAGATGGCCTTTCTAAGAGTGAGATACAAGCGTGTAGCTCTTCTTGAAACCAATGTGTGTGTGTGTATAGAGAGAGTGTGTGTGTGTATGTGTACCATTTCTCATGTATGTACATATGTGTATTTGCGGCGGGCTTCTCAACCGGTGAGGAAGAAACACCACCACACAAGGATTCTTCTCAGATCACGCTTTACTAGAGTGCCCTTGGTTGAGAGAGAAGATGAAGCGAAGGGGGGAGAAGCGAGAGGGAGAGCATGAAGCGAAGGGAGGCAGGAAACGAGAGAGCAGGAGAGAGAGAGAGAGGCGAGAGAGACAAGAGGGCCGGGGGCAGTATGGCGGCTGCTTATATAGGGAGTTGGCACACGGGTCGCCCTGTGATTGGCTGCCACCATCAGCTGACACCAGACTACTTCGGGATAGGCCTAGGGACCATTATCCACTGCGCATGCGGGAAGCGGGGGACACGCAGCTCTCAAAAGCATAGCCAAATATGGGGTTGTTTATAACCAACAAGACAGGATGTGGCGCCATTGTCCGGCTCACTACATGTATTCTTTTGGGGTTTTATACCCTACTAGTCCAGTCGGCTCTTATTAGCCATGCCCTCACAAACACTTATTAGCCATGACATCTTCCACTGCCTCATGTCTATTTTTTTACAGAGCTCCATTTCCACCCTGTAGTTCAAAGTCAGAACCCGGAAGCCACCATTGACACCCCTTTCCCTCCAACACCCCCATTCTCCCAGCATTCATTCCATCGAGGCTTGTCACATCTCAGCTCCTAACCTACTCCTGAACTGGTCCCCTTCCCTGAGTCTCCACAGGCACGAGCTGGCTGAGGTTACCACCATCTTGGTTCTATTGCCTGTTGTAGTGGGTCCAACCTGGCCTGTTGCATACAACCACCTCAGTTACGCCCTTCTAGGATGTCAAGTGTCATGCGACTGACCACAATGAAAGTTTCAATGCCTGGTCGCATCAGCCAGTGTGGCCCAGTAGGATGGTGGCTGCTCTATCAGCTGCAGTTCTATCTAGGGTCTGCTTCAGGGGAGCCCAGCCCCTTCCCCACTCCCATTTCCCCACACTGCAAGCACACACTAGTTTTACCACGTGAGGGAAACACCATCACTCTCCTGCTGAAACTCCTCATACGACCTCAGTGCTTCCAGGTGAAGATCAGCATCTTGAGCCAGGGTGATCTGACTTTTCCCATCCTCCCTCACCCTCTTCATACCACAGCTCCACCCTGCTCCTTTAGGGTCACTATAACAAAGCTCTACAGATTTCTGGAGATTACCAGTCAGCAATCAAGTTCTCTGAGCACTGCCAGCAGACCCTTCTGCAGGAGGCCCACCCTGCTCCAATGTACCCTAATTATATCTGATGTGGGATTCCCTTCTGTATGCTGTGAATACCATTGGTTAATAAAGAAACTGCCTAGGCCTGTTGATAGGACAGAGTATAACTAGGTGGGGAAAACTAAACTGAATGCTGGGAGAAAGAGGGTGGAGTCAGGAGAAGCCATGTAGCCCCACCGGAGACAGATGCTAGAACTTTACCACAGCCTTGTGGTGATACACAGATTAATAGAAATGGGTTAAATAAAGATGTAAAAGTTAGCCAACAAGAAGTTAGAGTTAATGGACCAAGCAGTGATTTAATTGTTACAGTTATTTTGGGTCTGTGCTGCCGGGCGACTGAGAAACAAACAAGTGGCCTCCTACAACATATATCTGCAATAATTCTCTTTCAGAATCAGTGCATTGCTATTGAGTGTGCATGTCTCCCAAAGTTCCATATGCTGGGAGATTTATGCCCACTGTAGTGACACTGAGAGCTATTTGGAGTCCTGAAGATATGGGACCCTGTGAGAAGTCATTATTGGCTATTGCCTCTCCTTCTTTGGTTTCTTGCTTATCATGTGACCACCCCCCCCACACACACACACACTCCTGCTATCTACCTTGGATACCTAGAGAAAAGCTGGTACCAACACTATGCTTTTCAATCTCCAAAACCCAGAGCTGAATAAACACCTTCACTTTGTAAAGTTCTCAGCCTTGTCTATATCACTGTAGCGATGGAAAACAAACGACAGTCATATTATGAAGAACTGGAGGAGTCAGGACTTGAACATGTCATTTTTCAGAGGACACAACCTAACCCAACCCACCATGCATTTGGTTCCTGAAATAAGCCACGCTCATCTTGCTTCAGATCTTTTGTACATTCTGTTCCATCATCCCCATGCCCTCCCCACTCCCAAGATCTCCAACTTCTTCATCCCTGTTAAGTTTAGTCTCCCTTGTCAAACTTTCTGCTTGTACTCCAACTAGGTCAGCTCTTTTGTTCTTAATACCCTGTATTTAGAAATAAAATGCCAATACATTTCGCCTTTGTAACTTGATGTTATTGTATTAAACCTCTTCACCATGACTGTCTCTTTAACCTACAGGTTCCATGAGGGCAGAGTCTGCTGTGTCTCTGGTGCCGAGCACAGAGGCTAGCATGGGTTAGGCGCTCAGTAACAAGATGAACAATTTCAGAAAACACCCATTGCTTGTTTGGTTTCCTTCCTCCTCATGTTGAAGTCATGAGTGTTCTTACTTCCCAGTAAGTCAAGACAACAAGGTGGAAGGGGAAGGGGGGGAAATAAGTCCCAGAGAGTAGTTTCTGAAGTTGATTCTCAAGTAGAAATTGGGGGAGCGTATTTCTTGTAGACTGAGCCTTCTTAGGGAGCCAGTGGAAACTCATTGCTGCCCAGCAGGAGGGTGGTCAAGACTGAGGTATCCCCTGCATTGTGATTTGTCCCACAGTCAGGCGGAAAGCTGATGAACAGGGGAGGCTATAAGGTTCCTTATATAGCCCATCAAGAGACAAGAGGACATCTTATTCTAGAAGGTTTTAGAAGGTAGAGCATTGGAAACAGCCCAAGGATATAGGAATAATGATTTCAGGTAGCAAAGGAGGGCTAGTTAGAGCTGCTGCCAAGCTCCACGTCTTTGTTAAACGTAGGCTACTGTTCAGCAGCTGTCACCCCTCAAGTAAAGTGTAGCTCTCAATTATTTATGCACCCTGCTTCTCAAAGCTCCCCTCTCCACCACGGGAGAAAAGCTACGATATGTGTTTTTTAAAAATCTCATATCCAACCTTCAGCCAAGCCCACTCTCCAGGGGGTGGCCCAGTCTGCCTGCCCATGTGGCACCAGATGACTTTCATAGTCATGAGGCCTTTCCACATGTGCCATGTCCTTGGCAATACCTGTAGGGGTGTGTCAACAAAACTGTCGTTTAAATGACCGAGTCCACAATGTATGGGGAACCAGGCAAAACTGTTAATTTGAGGATAAATATAGCTACACCAGAACAAACCAATGGCACATAATTAAAACAACCACATGGGTCTGGTGTTCACCTCATGTTCCTCCCAGCCAGGGTAAGCCAAAGTACACCAGTCGGCTACCTTGTCTGGTCTAAGTTCTGTCTGCAGTTATCCCTGAGGCCTTTCCACGTGTCTTTCCCAAGATGTGCTGGGCCGTAGTTGTCGTGCTCCGGCTGTTCTGTTGGGTACATTTTTGCTTCGTATCTGGGCTGAGGCAGGAAGAACAGAGAGCATTGTTCCTCTGGTTTGCAGAGTCTCCCCGTTCTGTAACCCTGGGTCGCCCCATCCTTTTTGTAACACCCAAGCAACTCAACGTGGAAGCGTGGGTTCTTCAGCAGAAATTTTGTCACTCAGGCTGCGCTGCCAAAGGCTAATGCGTGTCTGCTTTGCTTCATGCTGGAGGTGTGGCTTTTATAAACCTAACTACCTCAGGAAGAGGGCAACTCCCAGGCCTCCAGCCCACCGTCTCGTCCCACGTCCAGAAGCTTTTACTCCAAAGACTGTGCACACCCCATGATTACGCATTCTCTTACGAAAAGCACAGGGATTTAAAATTGGCCAAATGTTCACTCGGTGCTCATTTCTGTCTCCTGCTGCAGTTGCCCGAGCACACAGAGGCACATACATATGTGCATGCTTATTGTGAGAGATCCAACATTGCATTTAAAATTTGCTAGACGGTGATGCATGCCTGTCACACCAACACTGGTCAGGCAGAGGCGGGAAGAAGGGTTCAGCTGTTGTCCTTGAATGCATACAGAGGTTATGGCTAGCCAGGGCTACATGAAACCCTGTTACAAAAATGACAGCAAAACAAATAAACAAAAACAAACTAAAGCTTTGTTTGGTGGTCTACACCTTTAATCTCGGTGCTTGGGAAGAACAGGCCAGCCTGACCTACAGAGTAAGTTTCAGGACAGCCAGGGCTATGTAGAGAGATACAGTCTCAAAAGGAAAAAGAAGCCGGGCGGTGGTGGCGCA
>NC_022015.1:4599023-4608971 GCF_000317375.1 Microtus ochrogaster | reverse complement strand
CCTTTCTCCCTCTCTCCTTCCGTCCCTCCTCTTCCTTTCCCTTTCTCCCTCCCTTCCTCTTTGTTTTTGTAGACAGTCTGGCCATGTAATCCACTCAGTTTTTGAACACTGTCTTCCCAATTCTGCTTCTCCCACCGAAGTGAGATGTCACAGGCATGCAGTGCCTACTCCCAGCCGAAGGAGTTTCTCACATATGGGGTGAGTCAGCTTGACCTATCTATCTCATGATTCCTTCCCTAGACAGGAAGGAAGGGTCCTGGGCCTGGGCTGACAACATCAGAATGAACTCTTGATGCTCAGAAGGCGATATGGAATCTATTCTTCCAACATAGAGAAGTTGGGGTTTGAGTGGCAAGCGGACCTTCCCACACTCTGACCGTTCTTTGTCCGTGATCATGACGAACTCCAGTTACCAATATCTGTGCAAGCTATGGGACCAACCATGTTTAGGTAACCAGGGTTAGGCAGAACAGACAGGGCAGTGGTCAGCTAGGATCAAGTAGGCCTACCCTAACCTATGGGCTCCATAGAAGGTCTTGAGCCCCATCTGACAGGTGGACACTCCACAGATGTTGAGTGAATGATTGAAAGGAGGAGAAAGAACCAAGAGTCTTGGGAGGAACTGTGTACTGAAATCTCTCCTGTGAGGGCAATCTTTTCACAAAGCACCTCCACCTACCCTCTTGGATACTCACAATTTCCTGCAAAGGTGGGTACTGGGGGTCGAGGATGGAGCTCTGCTTGATCTCTTAAGATTTGCTCTTATGCCTGCACCTACTTTTCCAAAGGCAAGAAAAACTGGTCTATCTAGTTCCTCTTGGCTGGAGCAGAAGCCACCGTCTGCAGCTTCTGAGCCAGGGGCTTCCTCACCTGTAGCCTGGCACCTCCCTTCACGGTGCTGCCTTGGTTTACAAGGCAAAGACGGGTCTGGGACCTTCCAGCTCCAATCTGCCTGCAGCTGCTCAGGCTCTTACATTAGGCCCCATAGTTAACCACAGACTCTGTATTGCCTCCAGTTTCTTTGTCCCCAGGGAGTCTGCAGTGTATGTGACTAAGAGTTTCACAGCTCTTGGACCAGACACGAGTTTCTTAACTTGGCCAAGCCTCGCCTTTCTTGTCTATAAAATTGGGATAACAATGGTGGCTGCCACTTAGGCTCGGTAGGAATACAAATAAGAGAATATGTGAAAGGATTTAAGTTCTTTAAAAACATATTTAGATTTATTTTGTTTTATGTGCATAAGTGTTTGTTTACATGTGTATCCATACCACATGAGTGCCTGGTGCCAATGGAGGTCAGAAAAGGGTGTCAGATTCCCTGGAACTGGAGTTACAGATATTTGTGAGCTACCATGTGGGTGCTGGAAATGGAACCCCACAATTGCTCTTAACTGCTGAGCCATCTCCCCCGTCTCTAAAATGCTTACGTATTAGTTATGTTTGCTTTGCTGGGACCAAACCACCTGCTGGAAGCAATTTAAGAGAGGAAAGATTTCATTTAACTCCTGGTTTCAGAGGGTTCTGGTCCTTCATGGTGAAAAAGGCAAGACAGAGCTGCTCAGTTCATGACCAAGGGAGCATGCATGCAGCAGAGAGTGACTTCATCACAGTAAATCAGGAAGCAGTGTGCATGCCAGGAACCGGGCTCTGGGTACAACACCTAGTGGACTACTTCTACCACCTAAACATTTCATAGCCTCTCCAAGTAGCACTACCACCTGAGGACAGGAATTCAAGCCATGAATCTGTAGGGGACATCTCAGATTCAAACTGTAGCGTTTCTCCCTTATTTCCAAAGGGACACAGCCATCCCATAATGCAAACTACATTTAGTACAACTTCCAGCTCCAAGCATGCCTGTGATGGTTGGTGCATTTTTATCGTCTATTTAAATAGATTCGGAAACACCTAAGAAAGGGGGCCAAAGAGATGGCTCCAGTGGTTAAAAGCACTGGCTGCTCTTCCAGAGGACCCAGGTTCAATTCCCAGGATGTGCATGGCTGCTCATAACTACCTACAACTCCTGTCCCAGGGGCTCCAACACCCTGGCATACATACAGGCAAAATACCAATGCACATAAAATACAGATAAATATATTATTTAATAAGAAAGACCTACGAGATTGAGGCACACTTCTGGATGTAACTGCGGAGGATTTCAGAGAGGTTTAGCTGAGGTAAAGGCCACCATGAATGAGGGGTGACCTCTTGAACTAGTAGTAGCTGGCAATATTTGCCTACAGTCAGGAGCCAGAGGAAGATGGATGCTCTGCTCACCTGTTCCTTTTCCCTTTTCATGCTTTCTAAGCTTTCCTCACCATGATGGACACATCACCTCAAACAGTGACAAAATCAATTCTTCTTCCTTAGGTTGCTTCTTATCAGGTTTGTGGTCACAGGAAGCAGAAAAGTAGCCAATACAGTCCCCTAGGTCTTAACCCTGCCAGTGTTGCTCAAATGTCTCTGTCTCTCCTGTGGCTCAAGGCAACCTCTGAGCTGGGAGTGAGCCCCTACAAAATAAAAGCAAGGTGCCTTGCTGCTGATATACCACAGCATGGAGTAAACATTGCTGTCCCCAAAGGAGGAACAGGATAATGGCAAGGGAAGATTGGGTTTAAACTAGACAGAAATTTGCCAGCACAAACACAGGTCCCATAGCTTCACATCTATTGTCTAGAGCAGAAAGGGTCCTGATTGAGTTTCAGTGGACTTGCAAACCTCACCTCTACAGTCTTCCATTACAACCCACAGTTTTTTTCTACTGGGCTGGCTTTGTTTGTCCGATGTTCCTGGCGTCTCCATCATCCTGGGGTCTCCATTGAAATTTAGCTTCACCCTCTGTACCAAGTCTTTCTCTGTCCCTCCAGCTCCCAAATAATGACATGGAGACTTATTATGATTTACAAACTCTTGGCCTTAGCTCAGGCTCGTTTCTAACTAGCTCTTATAACTTAAATCAGCCCGTTTCTACTAATCATCATGCTGTTACATGGCTTCTGGCTTTTACCTCTGCTCCTGCATGTCCTGTTTCCTCTGTGTCTGGCTGGTCACTCCTCCTTTCTTCTTCCCCAAGATCTTTCTGTCCCCAGAAGTCCCAACTAACCTTTCTGCCTAGCTACTGACCATTCAGATCTTTACTAAACCAATCATAGTGATACATCTTCACACAGTATGAAGGAATATTCCACAACAACCCTCACCTCTTCATGTGTGGCCTTCCTAAGGGCAACCCTTAGGAGAATCTGTAGAGAATCAGTCCCTGCTAAATATTAACTGTCACTGTAAACTTTCTCAAATATTTTGATAGAATCCCCCATAGCTCATGATTCTTGAATTCTTTAAAATTCAAGAATCAAAACAGTGCCACACAGACAATGCCAAGTTCTACCACCATCTTGGATTGTAGGGTCTTATTGGGCTATAGCTGGAGTGGCCTCTGTGAGTTTCTATGTGACTGGGCTTGGAAAGATGCTTCCTTGGGCCTCTCTGTGCGAGTAGAATACCCAGCAGTATCCTTTCTCTAAAGAAAAGACTTTCAAATGAATTTGAAGTTAAAATTCTAGAGTCTACGATGGGTAGGATCTTGTCAATTCGTGGAATGCCTTCAATATACCTTTCTTATTATTTCCCTATAGAAAATTGGTACCAGGAGTGGGGTTGTTATGTGACTAAATCTGACAATGTGGTTCTTGGGCCTTTGGAACTGGTTTGTGAGAGGAATTTGGAAGACCTTGGAGCTGTGGGCTAAAGTGTTACATGCTATAGGCAGAACTTAATGGACAGTTCTGGTGGAGGTTTACTTTAGGGCCTTCATCTGCATGAAAAGGCCACCCTTAATACTGTATGTCTAGTCTCCTTAACCATGCATAGTGTGCCCTATCTTTCTTCCTGAAGCTCAAACCTCTCTCCTTTTACTTAGCACTATAGAAGCACCATTGTCTAGTCTTCCTTTGAGTTTCATACTTTGGGTATGGTTATCATGTTTCTGCACATTAATACATTTTATGCATATCCCAGTACAACTTTCTTGGTAGCAGCAGTGTTTGTAATAGCCAGAACCTGGAAACAACCTAGATGCCCTTCAATGGAAGAATGGATGAAGAAAGTATGGAATATATACATATTAGAGTACTACTCAGCATTTTGCATACAAATGGATGGAAATAGAAAACACTATCCTGAGTGAGGTAAGCCAGACCCAAAAAGAGGAGCATGGGATGTACTCACTCATATTTGTATTCTAGCCACAAACAAAGGACATTGAGCCTATAATTAGTGATCCTAGAGAAGCTAAATAAGGAGAACCCAAAGAAAAACATATAGGCATCCTCCTGAATATTAACCTTCATCAGGCGATGAAAGGAGACAGAGACCCACATTGGAGCACCGGACATAATTCTCAAGGTCCAAATCAGGAGCAGAAGGAGAGAGAGCACGAGCATGGAACTAAGAACCGCAAGCGGTGAACCCACATACTGAGACAATGGGGATGTTCTATTGGGAACTCACCAAGGCCAGCTGGCCTGGGTCTGAAAAAGCCTGGGATAAAACCGGTCTCTCTGACCATAGCGGACAATGAGGACTACTGAGAACTCAAGAACAATGGCACTGGGTTTCTGATCCTACTGCACGTACTGGCTTTGTAGGAGCCTAGGCAGTTTGGATGCTCAACTTACTAGACCTGGATGGAGGTGGGGGTTCCTTGGACTTCCCACAGGTCAGGGAACCCTAAGTGCTCTTCGGGCTGAGGAGGGAGGGGGACTTGATTGGGGGAGGGGGAGGGAAATGGGAGGCGGTGGTGGGGAAGAGACGGAAATCTTTAATAAATAAATAAATTTAAAAAATCTTTTGACTCTTTTTTTTATTCTCACTATAAACCTAGCCCAAAGCAGGTAACAGTAACTATGTGACAGACTGAATTCTATGATGTCTTGAAATTTCCTTCATCAAATTAACCCATAATGTTTTAATTCAATCTTACTCACAGTCTCAGTATATGAACAAAACAGAGTCATCTTTCCAGAATGTAAAACAAATGGTCTCTATCCTAATTCCCAATGGAGTTCTTGTTCCCATCTGAATCTGCATGAGCTCAGCCTTCACTGAGCATGTTTCTATCAGTATTGTGGTTTTCCAAATGCCACAGGTAGTGCCTATGAAGTGTTGCCTACAGCACATAGGACATCTTTAGCCCATATCCCTGAGCACTTCCATATTAGTTATTTTTGCATTAGAGATCAAAATACCTGGTAAAAAAAAAAAAAACACCGAAGAAGGAAAGATTTATTTGGCTCATGGTTTTGATCTATGATGGCAGAGAAAGACACAGTAGAACAGGTTATATCACAGTGGGGGAGCATGTGACAGAGGCTATCACATCACAACAGACTGCTGCAGGAGCCATGGGCTAGTTGTTACTTTCAAAGATTATCCCCAGTGATCTAGTTCTGCCAACTAGGCCTCTCAAAAGAGTACCACCGGCTAATGAACAAGCATTTGAAACATGAGGTTATGGCGGTCATTTGGGGTTTAAACTCTAACAACCTGGCACATAATAAGGCTCAGTAAATGTTAATATCGAAAAATTTCCACTTTTCTCTTTTCCTTCGGAAGGTTCAAATTTTTATGCTTAAATAAGTTAGCAGTTGGCTATGGGATGAGGGGCATAAACTGTATGAATGTGCAGAAACAAGAGAGTCAGGACCAAAATGTAAAACTCAAGAAGACTTTATTGGTGCTTCCATGGCGCTAACTGAAAGATATCTGGGTTTTTGGCAAAAGAAGTGGGATGGGCTACTGAAGGGTTCCCAAGGAGACTAGATAGACAGCATCAAAGACTGTCTTACCATACAGAAAAAGATGGAAGGATACAGTTACCATGGAAGTCCCAATATTCTCAGGGAAAGCGTTACCTCCGGTGGGATATCTGACTTCCCCACTTCAATTGCTAGTCTTTTTATTTCATGTTTCTGTTTTTGTTTCCTATTCTCCTATTGTAAATAAACAAAACAAACAGCCTACGGTCAAATGAAAGTAAAAGAGTCATCTGCCATTATCAACACATTTAAAAAGACTCTTTCAAGTTCAGACAGGCCCTGGACATTTTTCAGAATATGGGCAAAAGATTGAAGTCCCAAGGTTCATGTAGGTTGATCCCTAAAACAAATCACACAATATATATTTGTCTATTTCACCTGAAGCTTCCCTAAACTCAGCCTATATCTTCTCTGGCTGTTGCACCCCTGACTCCATCTTCTGGGGGAAAAATTCAAACAGCAGCACACAGGAAGTTCCTCAACAATTTCTCTTGGCCTGAACATCTGTGTAGGAAAGAGAAGAAGGCTGACCTAACAGAGACAGAGGACTGGGAACTGTGCAGTACTCTGGAAAGCTTCAGTGACTTCCTAGGAATGGTAGTCTAAATGTAATTGTCCCCCATAAGCTCATAGGAGATGTGACCTTGTTGGAGGAAGTGTGTCACTGTGGAGGCGGGCTTTGAGGTCTCTGTTGCTCAAGCTTCACTCAGTGTGACACTGAGACCACTTCCTGTTACCTACAGGTCAAGATGTAAGAATCTCAGCTCCTTCTCCAGCACATGTCTGCCTGAATGTCACCATGTCTCACAATAAAGATAATGAACTGAATCTCTGAAACTGTAGCCATCCCAATGCTTTCCCTTTAAAAGAGTTGCCATGGTAATGGTGTCCCCTCACAGCAATCGAAACCCTAACTAAGATAGAAGTTGGTGGCAAGTATTGGGATATTGCTGTGACGGGCCTGATCCTGCTTTTGTTTAAAGGAACATGGACCTTGGGACTGTGGATTATAAAAGCAGGTGAATGCTTTAAGTGCTTCTTAGTGGGCCATGTTAGTAGAAGCATGGAAGACGGTGATGATATTTTGCTTGTATTTTAATAAATAAAGTTTGCCTGAGGTTCAAAGAGTACAATAGCCCCACTGATCAGTCTTACAGACCAGGCAGTCTGTAATCCCAGTAGCCATACTAGTTTGCCATAGAAACCAGGCACTAGTGGTGCACGCCTGAAATCCCAGCATTAGAGAGGAGTATAAGACAGGATGGGACAGCACTCACACACAGTCTCATTCTGAGATTCCTGGAGGCAGGACCCCCATTTTGGATTGAGGTAGAAGTAAGAGCTAGTAGCAGGCGGTTTTGCTTTTCTGACCTTCAAGTTGAACCCCAATTTCTTTCTCTGGGTTTTTATTTATTGTGCTACAGAATACAGTGGTGCTGAGTGTGATTTGATGAACTGTGGAGTCCTGGATCAAGACGTTTAAGAGGAGAATATTAATATGTGGCTTGGAGATCATTCTTGTGATATTTTGGTGAAGGATGTGGCTGCTTTTTGCCCTTGTCTGAAAAGTCAGCCTGAGGCTGAAGTGAAGAGATTTGGATTAATTCCATTGACATAGAAGCTCTCAATAAAGTTTAGTTTTGACTCTGTTGTGTGTTTATTATTGGTCACTCTTATACAGATTTATAATGAAAAGGAAGAAACTGAGCAAGGAAAAATACAAAATGTACAATTTGAGGAGGAAAAAAGGAGCTCCAGGAAGTGAAATGAAACTAAGTTCCGGGAGATTAGGAAATGGAGGCCCAGTGTTTCTAGGCCTGGGCACGCAAGAGAACAGCAACAGCACTGTGGCAGACCCTTTGGCTTGGACAGGAGGACACAGCCACAAATGGTGCCAGGCAGTTGAGCACCATTATGGCAAGTGAGTACAGGGTGGGGAAATGGGAGAGAAAGGCACAGTGGTTCCTGGGCTGGGGAGAAAGGTGGATCTGAAGAGGCAAGGTTGGTGAGGAACAGGCTGACCTGAATGGCCTGCTTGCCACCTGAGTCAAAGCTGATGTCTGAGCCTGGGCTGTTGCCAAGGACCAAGTCTTCATCTCAGGCCCTGACACAACTGAAGAGAGGTCTGTAGTGATGTCAGTGTGTCCTGTCACCCCTGAGGGCCATGCAGAGGCTTGTAGTCTGAGGCCATATTTGAGGGTCAGGCTGCCCCTGGGGCCATACAGAACTGGGTAGCCTGTGCTGCCACTCAGAGCCATGGTGCCATCTGGACCTGAACTGTGTCCAAGGGTCATGTCTGGGTCTGTGGCCCTACCACAGCCATGGTCTGTGCTGATATCTGTGACTCCTGATACCATTGAACATCAAGCAGATGCCTGAAAACATGTTGGCATTCAGGGTCCACACTGCCACTAGGGCCATGGGTGACCTGTAATGCCAAGAAAGACCATGGTGACATCTGGGCCTGGGCTGCTACCGAGGACCATGTCTAGGTATCTGGTCCTACTGCAGCCTGAGTCTGTGTTGATATCTGTGGCCTGAGTCACCACCAAAGGCCATTTGGATGCCCAGGACCTGGACCTGTGGCCATGGTGGTGTCTGAGGACTGTGCCACTATTGGGTCCATACAGACCTGTGTGACATGAACTGCCACCAGGGGCCAAAGTACTGTTCACGCCTGGGTTGATGTCCATGGTTCCTGTTATCACTGAAGGCAGAAAGAATAGGGCTGAGCAGAGTTGGCTCCACCCCTCACTAAGCAGAACTGGCCTTGCACCTCACCTGGGCAGAAGAGTAGAGCTGTCCCCATTGGCAGGAGTGCAGGTGAGCCAGAGCGGGAGAGCTAGCCCCACTGTCAGTTGTGTGGTGGTGAGGGAGAGATGCCCCCCTCACCTCTTACCCCTTGCTACCTACTGGGTGGAACCAGCCAGGTAAAATTGGTCCCAGGATCACAGCAGTGGGAGAGTTGACACTGCCCCTCTCCAGCTGTGGCACTCAGGAGAGTGGGCCCTGCGCCTTATCTGGGCAGCACACTAGGGCTGACACCACTGATGGGGATGCAGGTGATCAGCCCTAAGGATGTGGGTAGGAGATCTGGTCCCACCCCTCATCTGCCATATGGTGGTGTGGGCAAGGGAGGAGAGAACTCCCCCTTCCCTCCACCCCTCATGCCCTGTGGCAGGTGGGAGAGCAGGGCCTGAGGTCTTGAGAGTGGCAAAGCTGGCACTGCCCCTCACTGGCTGTAGAACTTGGGAGAGCAGGCCCTGAACCTCACCTGGGCAGCACGCTAGAGCTGACCCTGTTGGCAGAGGTGAGAGTGTGAGAACAGGGGAGTTGACCCCCCCATACACACACACACACTTTTCTGCTATGTGCTAGCCTGGCTCAGGGAAAGATGCCCTTCTCCCTTTGCCCTTTGCCACCTACAGCAGGCAAAAAAGGTGACCTCATGTCATGAAAGTGGGAGAAGTAGCCCTGCCCCTCACCAGCTGCAGCACTCAGGAGAGTGGGCCCTGCACCCCACCTGGGCAGCACACTAGACCTGACCCTGTTGGCAGGCATGCAGGGGAGCCTGTGAGAGTAGGAACGCGGACCTGCGGCCCCTTCCCCATATTCCCCCTGCAACAACTGGGAGAGGTGGCCCTGCACATCGCTGGGCCAGCATGGTGGAGCTGGTCGTGTGAGGGTGAGTGAGCTCGACCCAGGGCCCTGAGAGCAGAACTGGCCCCAATCCTTGTTGCAGGCTGCATCGGGGAAGCTAGCTGAGGTAGTGTTGGAGAGCTCACCCAGGGAGTGATGGTGAAGGAAAACGGTGGGTTGACGGAGCAGCTATCACTCAAGCCCAGAGCCAAGTCAGCCCACCCCAACACCTACCTCATTTATGGCTGGAACTTGTAAAGTAGCTGGACCTGCAGATTCAAAACTGGATCTCTAAGACACAGGACAACAGGATGTCCAAGAGGAGTCCCAGTGAAAGTCCCTTATCGATAGATAGTGTAGCAGAAGCCAGAGGCCTCGAACTAGCCGCATGACTTATAGCAACGAACACTTACAAGTAAAAATGTGGAGCCACACAACAGCTCCCATGAGGAGATTCTTCTCCTTTAATTGTTTTTGTTTGGTTGCTTGGTTG
>NC_022015.1:4590901-4592343 GCF_000317375.1 Microtus ochrogaster | reverse complement strand
ATAAATAAATAAATAAACAAATAAATAAATAAATGAAAAAAAAGAAATGGAATAAAGGGAGTGGTGACCTCAGGGAAAGATCCCAATCAGCTAAATTTCCAACTTGTAAAAAGGAATTAAAGAAAAGCTTAGAGCCAGGTGTGACAGGGCACACCTTTAATCCCAGCACTGAGGAGGCAGAGGCTGGCGGATCTCTGAGTTTGCGGGCAGGCTGGTCTACAGAGAAAATTCCAGAATAGTAAGGCTTAGACAGTGAAGGAAAGCAGGGAAAACAGAAACCTGGTGGGAAAATAGTGAGTGAATGAGCAGACCCTGTTGCAGCCCCAGCCAGCAGCAGAACTTGACAGCTTCAGTTATGTGCTTCTGGCTTTAGCATCAAGGAGCTACTGAGGAAGGCTGTTGAGGCCAGGCGTGTGTTGGGGTGTCCCTAAATGGAGGCCTAGAAAGGTCATTGAGGAAAGTTATGAAGTTGAAGCCTGAATTGGAGACCCCAAGATGTTGGAGATGCCAGAGCCATGGGAGACATGCCAAGAAAGCTGGTAACAGGGAGTGGAGCCAGCCTAAGAGAAAGAAGTGTGTTGCAGTCAACATAGCTGAAAGGCATTGGAGATCTGAAGAGCATTTTGATATCAGACATGGGAGTTTGCCCAGCTGGTTTTTGGTCTGCTTTGGTCCAATATTTTCTCACTATGTTCCCTTCCCTGAGTTTTGGAATGATGATGTATATCCTGTGCCATTGTATGTTGGAAGTATGTGATCTACTTTTTTATTTTGATTTTACAAGGGATTACAGTTAAGAGATTCCATGAATCTCAGCAGAGAGTTTGAACCTTGGATTTTTACACATTGTTAAGACTGTGATGGAGACTTTTGAAGTTGGACTAAATGCATTTTGAATTATGATATTATTACAAGCTTATGGGGGCCAGGGAGTGGAATGTGGTAGTTTGAATATAATTGTGCTCCGTAAACTCATAGGGAGTGGCACTATTAGAAGGTGTGACTTTGTTGGAGCACGTGTGGCCTTTTTGGAGGAAGTATGTCACTATGGGGGTGAACTTTGGGGTCTCCTTTGCTCAAACTTCACTTGTGTTATATTGAGATCACTTCTTGTTGCCTGCAGGTCAAGACGTAGAACTCTCAGCTCCTTCTCCAACACCATGTCCCCCAATTTGATAATGGACTTAGCCTCTGAAACTGTAAGCCACCCCAATTAAATGCGTTTCTTTTATAAGAGTTTCCATGGTCATGGTGTCTTCTCATAGAAATAGAAAACCTAAATAAGACACTGCGTATGTCTCAAATTGAAAGGAATGTTTGGATTTTGTGTGCCCAAGTGGGATAATCCCTGGGTGCAAGCCACCTGTGGAAGGTGTGATCTTGTGTGTAGTCAGACTTTTCTTTGGGCCTCCAACTCAGTAATAATGACATGGAGACTTGTT
>NC_022015.1:4583717-4590366 GCF_000317375.1 Microtus ochrogaster | reverse complement strand
CTTTTTAGACCTTAAAAAAATTTTCAAAGTAAATAACTTAAGCTTTTCTGTTTCTCAACCTTATAAGCTTTATATTTCTTATGTAAGTTTCTTTTTTGAATTTAGTAACAAAGAAAACTGTAAAACTGTAACTATCTAGTCTTCAACACCATCAGAGACCCAAGAAGGATATACTATTACCTGAGTAAGCAGGAAGTGCAGAGCAAGCAACTTCCAAATTATAGAAATAACAGAAACAGCTGCATGCCTGGACAGTCACCCAAGGTTCCTCTGTAACTCTGGGGCGTCCATCTTCAGCCTACAGGCCTAGAATATCTGACAGACTTTTCCACAAAGCAGGAATTTTTAAGGATTTTCCTTCCTTGTCTTGGCAAAATTATGTAGCCACCTTCTTTTGTGCCCTCCAATTTGGGCAGCATACTGTCAGCAGTCGAGGCAAGGGCAATTTCTTGCCCAGTGGCAAACTCCATATGGAGGTTCTTCGATGTCCATCATTTTTTTTAAAAAAGTAGATTGATGCTGCAAGAAGCAGACCTATCTCACTGCCATGAAAAACCTTATGTTATTAAAATATCTTAAATGCCTTCTTCTGTAGGTCTCTAAAGTGTTTAAAGATTATCTATTTAAAATATATCTCTGTTTTACCTTAAAAACATTCCTATATGACTACAAATTTGATTGTTATAGATGTCTAACAACTAACCTACATTTTAAAATTATCCTAAACAGTCTGTAATAACAGCCTTTAAGAATTAGAACTTTACATTGCATTTTTAAATGAGCTGCAAAGGTATAATACCTTGAACAAGAGTAGAAACATATATAATTATATATATATTATATAAAACAAAATAATCTTAAATTTGTATCAATATACAAAATCCATACCAATGTAAAGTATTTTAGATTAGTTGCTTTTTTTCTAATTTAAAAGTAGATTTAATCTACCCTTTTATTCTATCATTTTTCTTTTTTTTTCTTTGTTTTTTCGAGACAGGGTTTCTCTGTAGCTTTGGAGCCTGTCCTGGAACTAGCTCTTGTAGACCAGGCTGGCCTCGAACTCACAGAGATCCACCTGCCTCTGCCTCCCGAGTGCTGGGATTAAAGGCATGTGCCACCACCACCTGGCTATTCTATCATTTCCATACCCCCTTTTTCTTTTCAGAAAGAGATCTGTGGTAGCTTGAATGTAACTGGCCCCCATAGTTTCATAGGGAGTGGCACTATTAGGAGGTATGGCCTTGCTGGAGGAAGTGTGTCACTGTGGGAGTGGGATGTGAGGTCGTTTGGTTAAGCTTTAGTTCGATGTCACTGTCAGCCAACTTCCTGTTGCCTTCAAGATGTGGGACTCTGAGCTACTCCTCCAGGACCATGTCTGCCTGCATGTCACCATGTTCCCCACCATGATGATAATGGGCTAAACCTCTGAAACTGTAAGCAAGCCACCCCAATTAAATGTTTCCTTTGCAAGAGTTGACATGGTCATGATGCCTCTTCATGGCAATAAAAACCTTAACTAAGACAAGACCCTTGAATCCCACCTCCCTTATGTAGATTTCTCCCTTACCATGACCAGTAACAATTTGTAACCTACCTTCCTAATTGATGACAAACATCCATAACCCATCAAATGACCAAAAACTAACCACCCTTCCTCTTGGGAATGTGGGCATCGTGTTCTTAAAATTACTTCCTGTTGTTTGGGGGTGGCAGCATCTTTAGGGGACCCTGAGAAAATTGAGATAATGGTCAAGTTCTAGAAGAGTTAGCTGTATCGTTTGTTGTCCAGTCTATGTAATGGGAGAGTACAGGACTCATCTGAAGTCCTAGGCAGAGTAGTCTGTGTGGTTGGACCATATTAGCTAGCCACTCCGAGTTTGTAGGGAGCAGTTTGTAACCCGAAGCTGACCTTTGGGTGGTGTTGGTCAGCTTAGTGACAGTACCACAGTCCAGGTGGAATCATTGTGGGACCCCATCATCTTTTTGGAGACCTCAAAAGTCACTGTTAGGAATGGTCACGTTCACTGCAGAAAACTTAAATATTTCAAATGTCATATGCAGCAGATCTCGGAGAGGATAAAGGAACATAACCTGTTAAGTATATCCAGAGTGCACAAACTTAGTTCCTAGTTACCTGCTTCACACTCAAGAACAAAGTTACGAATAGGAAACTGGATGACGCGTATGTCTAGAATTAGTTAGTACTCTATATGACCATTGACATCACGACAGAAAGTGTGTGTATGTGCATGTGTGTGTGTGTGTGTGTGTGTGTGTGTGTGTGTGTATGCACATGTGTAATATCTTATACTTGAGTGGTTTCCCATGAATTCTATTTACCTGGAGGGACCTGCAAACCCCCCTGGAGCTGGGGAATGACTCAGTCCTTCTCGAAAGGAGGCCTGGGAATACACTTTCCCCATGCTGCAGCCTAACCTTTGATTATTAGTAAGGACATGTTGATATCATCCATTGACCCCTTGCACCTGCCTCTCAGTCCGGTGGGAGAGGAGCTAAGGAATTGCAGATCTCCTGCGCATGCAGCCCCATTGACATCTGTGCACCAGGATCTCTGCTTTCCTGAGTCCTGGGCCTGTCTCCACTGCTAAGCACGCCTGACATCAAGGCAAGAAGTCTGCGAATGAAGGGGCTTGCACTCAATAAAGTGAGGAAAATATAAACGAGGACTCATGAATCTCTGGGGAGAGTGGCCCAGGCTTGCGGCCGGAATGGTCTGGACCTCATTTAAGACTGTGGTTGCCTCTGCTGATTTTTCTGAAGTGAGAGGAAGACAGGCAGATTTTCGCCTCTCTGGGCAGGACGGGCCTGAGGACCTGTTTCCTTGAACTCTGTGAAGATCTCAGCACAGCCAGTCATAATGAAGTGTGGCTGGTGGGCCTGCTGTCTGCTGGCGTGCTCCAACAAGACCCACGGTAAGACTTACTGAGCATAAGTGCCTGTTGGAGTGAGTTCTAGTACCACACAGTATATTTTCAAACATGTCTTCAATTAGAAGTTGCTCCTGAGAAACTACGGTTGCCTTCCCACCCCAGAAAGAAAGCATCCCAAATCCAATAGCACAGCATGGACTGACTTGCATTTATGACTGATAACAGGTTGGGCTTTTTAAAGATTTATTTTATTAGTGTGTATGTGTGCGCGCACGTGTGCGCACACGCACGCACCCTAAAAGGCCAGTTGAACCATCTATAACGGGAGCTGTAGGTGGCTGTGATCCACCCAACACAGGCACTGGGAACAGAACTCATTTTCCCAGAAGAACAGCAAGTGCTCCTAAGCTCCAAACCATCCATCCAGTCCTGCTAACAGATTTGATTAGGGGATTCTGAGTTATCTGGAAGTTTTTCAGATTGCTTTTAAGTAGCCACTACAACCTCCATGAATTTTAAGAATGAAAGATAAGTGTACTTTTCCATGAGTGTTTTTTAACTGTAAAGGGACAAGGGAAGCAGTCCATACACGACTGTATTTGTGTCATAGCACTGAGGAATGAGTGAGTGTGGTCATTGCTGACACTCGGCTTCACTGTGGAAGGAGCAGCAGTGTCTGTGAAAGTGAAGAACTAGGAGGAGGTAGGGAAGATTCCCGTGTGATGTGGAAATACCAGTCTATCCTTATGACTTCTAAAGCCTATGCATGTGTGTGAACATGCATGCTTTGTGCACACATGTGAATGTTTTTGTGCACATGTTAATACACGGGTGTATATCTCCTACCGTCACAATGGTCAAGAAGCAAAGACATTCTGCTAGACGTAAGCTCATCCAGATTCCCAGCTTGGTGTCTAATGCTGGACCCACCAAAAGGAACAGTGCTCTGGAGAGAAAGGACTTGGATTCCAGGGCTGACGGGAAGGGAGGTAAGGTGGCCCTAAGACATCCTGGTGTGCTGGATAGTAAGGAAGGGGCAGGGGAGACCTCACAAGGATGCAGGAGCCAGAGCAGACGGACTGTCCATCAGTTATGGACAGCAATGAATTATAAATCACTGGAAAGAATGTCAGGATCTTCACCAACAATGAATGGATGAACAAATGATTAAATACAGGGGGAATAAAATGCCAGGTCAGACGAGCTGGCCAAAGTGGAGAGAGGGCTAGAGTGGAAAAATGTTCATTTTGTAAACTTTATAAGAACTAGCAATGAGGCTAAACCTAGGGAGATATTTGGACAAAGAGTGCAATATTCTGTACCATCTTAGTGTTTCCCTCAGACCGGTTGTCAGCTTCAATGGGGAAAAAATGGAGTATAAAATGGAAAAATCAAACAGCAGCCCAAATGGTGATCAAAATAGCCTCAGGAAGGGGAAGGAAAGACATCCTTCCTTTCCAGAGGGTCCAGAGGGGAGCCGCCATCTCTGCAGTGTCCCAGTGAGGATTGTCATTGTGACAGAGCACCCAATTCATTCTTTTAACGCAGAGACAAGGGCTGTGTTCCTGAAGAGCCGTGGCTAGAGAGGACTGAAGAGCAGGGTCCGGAGATGCTCGGGCGGCAAGGTCTTGCTGCACAAGCAGGGGCCCTGAGTTTTCACGAGCCGGAAGACCTGATTTTAGATTCCCCCACACCCACTTAAAAAGCCAGGTAGGAAGGTATGCTGGCCTGTAATTCTCCGACAGGGAGGGAGGGAGCGACAGTTAGACCTCTGAAGCTCACTGGCCAGTCAGCCTAGTCAGCTCAAGACCTGTTTACATTTCTGACAAGATTCCCTAGCCAGCTCTGGGTCTAGAACATTCTTTCCTCCTCCACCCCTCCAGCCCCATTTCTGCCCTGGAAACGAAAACAGCAAATGATACCTCTGTTTCCTGCCATAGCTTCTCGCAGGGCCCCGCCTTCTGCCTGAGGACCTCCTCCATGAGGTCACTGTCCTCTCGCCAGGGCCAGGCCATCCCTGTCTCAGGTGAAGGGCTGTTCCTGTGGAACAGGTGGAGATTCGCCTTCCTTCCATTCATGCCGGGGCTGGGCCCGCCTTCTGCAGCAGCGCCTCTCCTCACAGAGTGCGCCACACCCCATCACGCTCCACACAGCCCTTCTTCTGTCTCATAACCTTACGTAACTTTGGCTCGTGTACAAAATAACTCCCTGGGAGGCCTCTGAACTTAGACGCTTGGGGATTTGGGAGAACAGACGAAGTTAGGGAAATGCCAAATTCCCATGGCTGGGAAGGTGGCCTTCCAGGCTGTCTGTCAGACGCTTACCCAACAGACATCTGTCATGCTGAGTGTGTTTTTCAGGGGCACCGGGTCAGAACGTTGATTGACAACTGCAGCAGGCAAATCCTCAGGGTCATGGGATCTCCTCCAGCTGCTCTCTCCTGACCTCTGATATTACAGCATTATTTATTTCCAGGTTTGCCCATTAAATGGGTAAATGGATACTTTCTTCATTCAAACAAATTGGCAGTCTTTAATTCAGAAGGCAGGCATCGTAGTGCATGCTTGTATTCCCAACATTTAGAAGGCTGAGGCAGGAGGATCGCAAGTTTGAAGCCAGCCTGGGCAATCTAGGGAGAACTTGTTTCCCTGGTGCAATGAGAGAGGGGGAGAGAGAAAGAGGGGGGGGGGGGGAGGGAAAGAGGGAGGGGAGAGAGAGAGAGAGAGAGAGAGAGAGAGAGAGAGAGAGAGAGAGAGAGAGAGAGAGAGAGAGATCTGGCCTATCAAATCTAAAGCCTTGCCAAGGACTTCCCAGTGCTCAGCCCTTCTCTCCAAGCTGGAGAAATGAGCTGTGTCCCCTGCACCTGGATTCCAGCAGGAAGCCAACCAGTTATTGTCTGTTGTTGACAGGTGAGTACTTAGAGAATCCTCACCTATAATCAGTCAAGACGACACCTGGTGCCAAACGTGTCAAGAAACTTAAACACAGAAGCGTTTGTGTAATATTGACCCCCGTGAGCACACACTTCTGGGGAGTTCTTCTTCCCGGTAGACGGAAAATGAGAAATCTTTTTGCAGATTTATTAAATCAATACGGTAATTGTATCGATTAACCTTGACTGGTAACTTGATAGATTTAGAGTTTTTCAGGAGACAAACTTCAGGGCCTGTCTGTGAGTGTGTTTCCTGAGAGGTCTGACTGAAGAGCTCTAGATGTGGGTGGCTGCATCCCATGGACCAGGGTGCCGAATTATTCAACTGAAAAAGGAGGACGTGAGCTGAGCACCAGCGCCCGGCTTTCTCTGCTTCCTCACCAAGGATAGTGTGGCCACTGCATTATATTTCTGCCACACTGTGAACCCAGCTCTTCCTTGAGCTGTCTTTGTTGGGTGTTGTGTAAAATAACAAGAGCAGCAAAAACACAGCACCAGGACACCTGCTTCAAGGGCGAGCTCTCTGAGCTCAAATTCTGCTTCCCTCTCTTCTACTCCAGGGACCGGGACGCGGTCATTCTTTGTGATACCCGGGTCCATCCTCTGCAGTGTGGAGTAAGTCATGACGTCTGGTGTGCTACGTAGATTGGGCCAACAGCCTCTAGCACACAATAAGTGCTTGGGCAGTCTTAGCTCTTACATTCCAGAGGCTGAGAGGCATGGAAGCTGGGGCTGAGCTTTCTACCTGACTTTGGCATCATAAAGAACCAATTTTAGTTTTGAAAAAAGAATGGAACGTGTGATATCTCTCTCTCTCCCCCCCCCC
>NC_022015.1:4570697-4583126 GCF_000317375.1 Microtus ochrogaster | reverse complement strand
CTTCTTCTTTTTCTTCTCCTCCTCCTTTTCTTTCCCCCAAAGAGGTTCTGGATGAACATGAAAAAGAAAAGAAGCAGAGAAGGAAAGCCCTCTGTGCCTAAAGGGTTTGGTGGAAGGGGCCCCAGAGTTAAGGCATGAAGAGCAATAGAAAAGGGAAGTGGGGCGCTCCACCCTTGCATTGCTCCTCTGTGCCTCTCGTCCAGCAGCACCCCTTTCTCCTGTGAATGAATGTGATGATGACAACGCAGCTTCCAGCACCTTCGAACCATGACGTAACCTTATATAACACCTGCTCTGCCAGAGGCTGAGGTGTTGCTGTCATAGCCAGAGCCAGCATTCCAGGGCTAGGTCAGGACGTCAACACCCAGAGGTTTTCTCCCCAGTGTTCAGGGAGGTAGCTACATCCCCGAGGTCCCATTCGTGCAGGCCATCCTGCCTTCTTTGTGGCAATATGGGTCAGCAATACAATAACAGCTGCCATCACGAGTGCTTACTCTTTTTATTTTTTAAAGATTTATTTGTCTTATTTTATTTTATGTGTATGGGGTTTTTCCTGCAGGTATGTCTGTCTGCACCATGAGGGCACCAGGTCAGAAGAAGACGTCGGATCCATGGGACTGGGGTTCTAGACAGTTATGAATCACCATGTGGGTGCAGGGGATTGAACTTGGTTCCTCTGGAAGAGCAGTCAATGCTCTTAACTGCTGAGCCATCTTTCCACTTACTCTTTTAAAGATGATAGCCACAGTGAATGAAGAGGATGGATTGCAAAAGAGTGTGAACAGGAAAGCAATGTAGGGAAACATTTTCAACTTTTAAAAAATTAAATTCCTATTTGTGTGTGTGTGTGTGTGTGTGTGTGTGTGTGTGTGTGTGTGAAGATGTGTTGCTCTCATTGGTTTAATAAACAGATAAAGGTAGGAAGAGGTTGGGCAGGACTTGTGGACAAGGAGAAGCTCTGGAATGAAGAAGGGCAGAGTTGAAATGAGACTTGGAGAAGGAAGATGAACATGACATATTAAAGAATGGTACAGAGCCACGTATAGAGTATACATAAGCAATGTGGGTTAATTTTAGTTGTAAGAGCTAGTTAGCAATAAGCCTAAGCTATCAGCTGAGCATTTATAATAATAATATAATAAAATAAAATAATAATGATAAGTCTCTTTGTAGTTGTTTGGGAGCTGGCTGGTGGGACAGAAAATTATGCCTACGTGTGTGTGTGTGTGTGTGTGTGTGTGTGTGTGTGTGTCACCTGAACACCATGTGGAAAGGTCTGAGGGTACTTTGTGAGTTTTAGCCTTTCACTTTGTGGGTACAGAGGATGAAATTCAGGTCATCAGTCTTGGTAGCAGGTGCCTTAGCCACTAAGCCATCTTGCCAGTCCCCCCCCCCCAGTGTAGGAAAATTTTAAAAAATTATATTACATATGTGAGGAAGTCCCTGCAGGTGTCATGGCAGGCAGGAAAACAATCCACAAAGAGGTGAGAATGAAAAGTCAGTTCAGCCTGACTTAGACAGCCAGGCTGGATCAAACATCTAGAGAGTCTGATGCCAAGTCTGCTTCCTGACTATGTATTGCCAGCATATTTAAACACAATAGAATTTGGAAAAGAGTCTCCTGGTGTAACACAATCTCCCATGTACAAGGAGTCAATCATTATATTAAAACTTAATTAATCATATATGTCATTTCTTCCAAGAAGATGGGTTCTAGAGACAGGCTACCTGTACCAACAAGTTCCCAAGAAAGAGTCTAGCCTGATCTTGGTCCTACAGATAGTATAGAGGTCATTTAGGCTCTTAGCCACCTGGCTGTGGAAGATTGGGGAAGCCCCTGGCTGTTCTGGTAGTTTAGATCACTGACTGTAGGGTCATTTAGATTACTGGCCACCTCCAGTCCTAGTTGGAGGAGTTTGATACGGCCTGGCTCAACAGATATCACAGTTCACCAGGCTATTAATCACCTCCAATTGCCAGCCTTCTGGAAAAACAGGTTATGTGTCCTTCTGATTTTAAGGACAACCCTGGGTGCTTAGCATTCCTGTTTTCCCTGGAGATCTGTGGGTGCAAGGATATTTATGCTCCTAACACATGTGGTTTAAAGAAGCAACTTTAATATTGCTTGGAAAGTATAAAAGTGCACCCCCAAATCGTGTTAATTAGTTAGCACTGAAGAGAGGGGAGCCAGACGAGAGAGCAGGAGCAGGGCTGACCCGCACCCAAACTCCTCAAATGCAGAATAACACGATCTAGGACTAGCATGTCTGCTGAGCCTAGGTGTGTGGATCTCTGGTCCACACTGTAGACCTTTCTATTTTTAAAGTCTTTATCATTTTAAATGTGAATAACAGCAGTATATTTATACAACAGACAATCATGTGTCCCATTAAAAATACAAGGGCACCCTATACAGACTGTCATAAATATCTACATGGAAAACAGGTTGTTGCTTAGTAGCATACTATCATCTATTTGTACTTAACATCACACATATACAAAATCTCTTTAAAATATGTGTTTCTAGTCCAAAATATTCCCATGGGCTCCACACCACTATGTTCAGTAACTTAAATATCTTCATACATGTGTTGGTTCCTTTTTTCATTGCTATGATGGCCTGTGAAAAGCAATTAAGGGAGAAAAAGGGTTTGTGGCTTTTGTTTGCCATTTTCCCCTCCTCCTCTCACAGTTTAAGGAGATACAGTCCATCAAACAGGGTATTGCAATAGCAGAATCATGAGCTGTCTGGTCACATTGTATCTGCAGTGAAGCAGATGATGGATGAGTGCTATTTGCTGCTCATCTGGTTTATCCTTTCTGCCTTTGTCATTCAATCTAGGACTGTAACCCACAGGATGGTGGTACCCACATTCAGGGTAGGTCTTTCCTCTGCAGTGATATCTCTGGGAATTCCCTCACAGACATGCCTGCAAGAAGGTCTCCTAGGTGACTCTAAACTTAGTCAAATTGGTAATGGAGATTAAGCAACCACAATCCCTACCCAACCTCCAGAGGATCTCCTCTTCCACTCTTCCTCCTCAAAGAACAATGCCATCTATTGGTCCAGTAAAAATCCCAGGCCTGAATGGTGAGCTCCCTCTTTCCCTCAAGCCTTGTTGGTCCTTCCGTCTCTATAAAATGCCATGACCAAAGTAATTTATGGAAGAAAGTTTATTTGAGCTGTAGTTCCTGAGAGAAAATCCACTAATATAAATACTGAAAACATAAGACCCATAAAAGTAATGTAAGTATGCTATCTGCTTCCAGGGAACACATTTTAATCTCAAGTATGGATAAATTATGGTTACAAAACCACAATGGATGAGCAGAGACATTCATCCTTCTCTGCTTCCTGACTGTGTATGTAGCAGCTATGGCTATGAACTCTTAATGCTACCTCCAGTGACACTTCCTCCAGCTGTACCACCTCCCCAAACAGCATCACCGACTGCAGACTGAGTGTTAAAAATTCTGAGCCTCTGGGGGACATTTATCACTCAAACCACCATACTGCCCAACCTGTAACCCTTCCCTCCTGCCCTTTACCTCCCCTCACCATCGTTTCTGGGAAGCTTGCAGCAGTTCCCAGCGCCCACTCCTACCAGCTGCCACGGCCTCCCACAATCCATCCTTTGAACAGTGGCTGGAATGGTCCCGAGAGACAGCGATTGTTCCTAGGGACACTTCTCAGTATTTCCACTGTTCTCACTCTTTGTACTGGTTCTCTTCTCATTCCCTGCCTCCCCTGGGGCCCATCTTCTTGTTTACCTTTATGATCCACTCTGGAGCACTGGAATTTGCCTGGATGGGTCCCACTCTATGCTGATAGGGTCACCTTTTATGTTGTCCCTCTTGCTGTGGCTGCCTGCCTGGCCTCCTTCCCCTCAGAGTCTCACATAGCTAAGATGATCTTGAACTTCTGATCGTCCCACTTATATCTCCCAAGTGCCTGGATTAAGGCATGTATCACTATTCCCGTTTGGGTGGTGCTGTGGATTTATCCATAGTCACAATTACCGTGTGCTCCTGGAAGAAGATAGCACACAGTGCTTTCATTGGTCTTACAATTTCCGTATTTACTATTCCATTGAATGTGGTAAACATTGTTTGCTCCTAGTCATGCTTTAGGCCTATCCTACATCCCATTTCCCTGCTAAGCAGTTGCACCCCACCCCCATCACCTCATGTTTCACTGGAGGACTTTCCTTTGGATCTGGAGTCTCTCTACAAGATGGGGGCTTCATAGAAGCACAAATGCTCTGCATTTCTCATGGGACAGAAATTCTTTGACACTAATACTGAGCCATCGTCTTGGGAACAAAGTTAAACATTCCCCCAGCAACCCACTGTCCTCTTAACATAGCTAGAAGTCTAAGAGAACCTTACCCCACCCCATAGGCCAGTCCTTCTGAGACCTGAGCCTTATCCCTGTGTACAGCTTCCTGATGCTAACATTTGCATCTGGAAAGTTCCCCCTAGAAACTTGCTAGAGAGCTCCATGGCTACATCCAGCTACAAGAAGTTTCTACACAGCAGAGTCTCTAGTGCACACAACCTTGTCTTCCGGTGCACACTTCAGATTCCTGATTCATTTCAAAATCTACAAAGAAAATGCCTATGTGAATTCTCTGGGCTGATTACTGGTATTAAGCCAATTTCTTTGTTACTTCTTTGTTTTGTTTCCACACAAGCTCTGGGTGGACGAAAGAACGGTCAGGAAACATTTTGATATAAACGGAGGTAGGTTACATAGCGCTGAAAACCCCAGCTAGGCACACCTTTCCTCCACGACTAACGCTTGCTCTTGTAGACAAACTCCTGCATATCCATCAACACCCACCTTACACATCACTTCAGAAAAAAATCATTTCCCCAATGCAACCCACCCGAGGAGAGAGCTTTTCTTCTTTCCTAGGATTCCCAGAGCAGGCCTGCTATGTCTAGTTGAGCACCTGCCATCCACTGCTTGGAACTGTTCGTGTACTTGTGTCTTCCCATAGACTACCTAGGTCCTCTAAGGCCAGAACCGCATTTCGTTCCGCCCAGCACGAGGTCTGTCTCGTGTAACAGTAGCCAGATACGAGCTCTCAGGAACCACTGGGAGTGGGTTCCATTTCTAACTCAGCCTTCGACTTCCTGTTTTGCCATGGGAAGTCATTTCCTCTCTCATGTCTAGAGGGCAGCTCCTTAGAATTAAACTAAAGCCTAGTGTAGAAACGCTACCTAGTGTAGAAACGCTACCTAGTGTAGAAACGCTACCTAGTGTAGAAACGCTACCTAGTGTAGAAACGCTACCTAGAGAATGATTCCTGCTGAAGAATTTGTTTTTCCAAATGTTCAATTTGGTTCTACCCTAGGTCTCTGGGATATCCAGCCTCTGGGTCCTGTTGCTCCATGCAGTGGGCACTCAGGGGTACCATGCTTCCTCCCAGCATGGGTTTTAAGCTAACTTTTATAGTTATTATTCTTGTTAGCTGGACTAGTGAATGAATGGCCCAGGCTCTGATCACAGCCCCTTCCTGGCAGCTGGAGGCAGCTCAGCAAATGACAAGGGGCAGAGGCCTTCACGAGAACTGTGTCTGCCTTTCTGGAGCACAGGGCCCCTGGATATTCAATGGCCCCTTGTACAGGGCACGGCAGTACACGCCCTTACTCCAGCACTCATGCGGCAAAGGCAGGCTGAGCTCTGTGAACCTGACGCCAACCTGGTCTATATAATTAGTTTCGGGATTACAGAGTGAGACCCTGTCTCCAAAATTATAAAAAGAGTTATTATTATAATTGTTTATTATTATTAAATGGCCTTCTGAGGAAGAACTGCTAGATCAGTGGTTCTCCACCTGTGGGTCGTGACCCCTTTGGGGGTCAAACAACCTTTTCATAGGGATCACATTATCAGATATTGTGCATATCAGATATTTCCATAATGATTCATAAAAGTAGAAAAATTATAGTTTTGAAATAGGAATAAAGATAATTTTATAGTTGGGGTCACCAGAACATGAGGAACTGTGTTAAAGAGACACAGCGTTAGGAAGGCTGAGAACCACTGTGCTAAACCAGAAGCAAGCTGACCCCTTCATGATTCCTATGGAGTCCAATAACTCCAAATGATCTTCCCAAGACATTTGGCAACATTGACCAAAAGAGATGGCTCAGTGGTTAAGAGCATTGCCTGCTCTTCCAAAGGTCCTGAGTTCAATTCCCAGCAACCACATGGTGGCTCACAACCATCTGTAATGAGGTCTGGTGCCCTCTTCTGGCATGCAGGCAGGCATGGAAGGAATGTTGTATACATAATAAATAAATATTTTAAAAAATGCTGTATGCAATGCGGGCAGGGAAGTGAGCTAAGGAGAGGGTTTAAAAAAAAAAAGAAATTCAAGTCAAACTGTTAATGAATATAGGGTGCTCCTGAGAGCACCCCTCTGTGTTGTAGCCGGCAACCTTATTGCAGCCGTGGATCCAAACACACGTGCTCTTTTACATGATGTCACACCATGAAACACTAAGAACATGCCTGAGATGCTCCAGCTAAGATCAGAGACTGCTTACGTTATGGACAGCAGTGTTTTTACAGTATGTGCAAAGTTTTATGCCCATTTAATCATGGAAGACCATGACTTTTAGCATTCCCCCGCTGCCACTCCTCAGCGTGGAAATATTAAATCAGCATATATTTTGCCTGTGTTGTGTTAGAATATTTGATTTTTAAAATTGCTGTTTGAGTCATTGACTAGGTTTTCATTTCTTAAAATTGTTAAATGAGCACTAAACTGGGAAAAGGACAGAATTTCCTACAATTTCTGAGAGGGCCCTAGACATATCCTTACCATTTTGTACTGGGTATTTATGGTAAGCGGAGTTCTCAGCACTGGCCATTATAAAATCAAAACATTTATCCACTCTGAAGAAGCTCTCTGTCCTGTGGTATCAAATATTTCGTCAGGATTTAACTTTGGGACAGATTCACGTAGTTCAGGTTAGCCTGGAACTTGCCACATACCTGAGGATGACCTTGAACTCCTGATCCTCTTGGTGCTACCTCCCAAGTCCTGAGATTACAAGCCTGTGCCACCATACCAGTTTCCAAATTTATTTCTTTCTCGAAATATGTTCTTATTTATGCTTTGAAATCTTTTGATCATGTCCGCCCCCACCCCACTATCCTCTTTCAGCTCTTCCCAGACGTCACTGCTCTTTGCATCCTCCCAACTCTATGCCTTTTATTTTTTTAATAACCCACCGAGTCCAGTTAATGCTACCTGTATGGTAGCATTATATGATGGTAGGCCATCATGGTTGGCCTACCAGGGACCACATCCCTGAAGAAAACTGATTCTGTTTCTGCAGCAGCCAATAGCTTCTCCCCTAGGGAGTGGAGCCTCGTTAGCCCCTCCTTCATGCTCGCTGGAATGTTGACTGGCTTGATCTGGAGCAAAACCTTCATCAGGTTTTTTGTGCAGGTGCCACAGCTGCTGGGAGCTCCTGAGCTTAGTGGTCCTGTCAACATCCGGGAGACACATTTGCAGCAGGCCTGGCTCCCTTAATCTTCCTACCTCTCTTCTCTAACATCCTAGAGCCTTGGGGGAGTGGCTGTGATGTGGATAACTCAGTAAGGTTATACACTCTACCACCGTGTATTCCTTGAGCTTTGACCAGATATGAGCCTCTATATTAAACAAAAAGAACCTTCTCTGATGATGTCTAAGAGCTGCACTAACTTAAGGGCACAGAGGTAAGTATTTAGAAGGCAGTTTGAAAGGGTGTTCGCTTAACAAAATAACAGTTCAATCCTAGCGTCTATGAGCTCCCCAGCCAGAGGTTCTTAGGCTTACAGTACCAGGCATGAACAGCATCTTGTCCTGTGACAAGGGCCTTGAATCTGATGATTAAATTCTTTCTTTCCTTCCTTCCTTCCTTTCTTGCTCTTTTTCTTGAGATGTGGCCTCTCTATGTAGTCCTGGCTAGTCTGGAGCTCAGTAGGTAGACCAGGCTGGCCTTGAACTCACAGTGATCCCGTCTACCTCCGCCGTCTAAATGCTGGGATCAAAGGCATGCGCCACCATACCCGGCTCAAAGATTTAAGCCCTTATGTAAAAATAAACCAGCATCTATTTCACTAGCATACAAATTTACCTTTATCTTTAATCAATAGAAAAATTGTATATACATCAAAGAATGATTTTTAAATATTTTCTAATGACTTATTATCAGTAGGTATTCGATTCATATACCTATTTTACTTACCTATAAGCCAGGTATATGAAAATTATGTGAAAATTTCTCCAGAGAAAGAGGGTCTGGAAGGGGGAAATGTTTGCAGTCTGCTCTGGATGGCTCTCTGAGCGATTACCATCCCTGCCAGGCAAAGGTGTTGGAAGGCATTTTCATCAGGCCTGTTGGGGCAAGTGCGCTTTCTCTGAGAGCCGTCAGGAGACGGTTTAATTGGTGGTCATTAGAATAGATGCGACTGATTACGAATCACTTGAAAGTGGTTCAGCTGCTTCTGCACTTTGTAATCTTCTTCCCTTATCCCTCCCTGGCAACTTTTCTGCTTACTCCTCACTGGTGTTTCCCAGATAGATGCTTTATGTACTTATATATACAAATTTATAGCCTGCTATTCTGCCTTGGGCTCTTCATTCTTTCCTTCGCGAGACCGGAGCAGCAGCTCCAAGGATACCTACTGTGTGCTTTGACAATACCAACTGTGTGCTCAGGGACGGTGTAGTGAGGGCCGGGTGCTTGCCACAGAGAGGGTCACTCTGCTGGCTCTTTCTCCTTCCCATCCCTAGCAAGAGCACGGGAAGTCTTTGTTTCCTGCTATATCCCCGAAGAGTACTAGCATTAGTTACTTGTCTCATTGCTGCGGCAAAGCACCTAGCAAAAGTATCTTAAGGGAAGAAAGGTTTATGGGCTCACAGTTCCAGATGCATGGCAGGGGAAGACATGGCAGCAGGAGGCTGGGGCTCCTAGGGCTGCATCCACAGTCAGGACCAGAGAGTGGAGTGCTGGGGCATGCTGGCTTTGTATGACTGCTTGCTTCTTGCTTGCTTGCTTGCTTGTACCTTTTTATCCACTCCAGGATCCCACCCCATGAGATGGTGCCATCCACGTGTAGGATAGACCTTTGAACCCTAATTAACTTGATCTAGAAATTCCCTCACGGCTGAGCCTAGAGGTTTGTCTCCTGGGTTATTTTAGATCCTACCAACCATCAAATGTCAACTACCACAGTAGAACAAACAACGTGTAGCTTGTGGTGGAGTGACTGTCCAATAAACCGCCTTACACTGGGCTCCTTACCTCCCTGCGCTGGGGTGGGGCAGGACTGTCCAACACATCACAGCCCCACGAGCCGCCGCTCTCTCCTCAAACCCGAGCCATGCCCCTCAGCAGCCCCTCTCTCTTCACACAGGAAGCTGCTGTGTAGCATCTGCTGTCACCGTGCAGCTCTTCCTCCCTCCTGCCTTGTAGCTGCAGCCTACAGCTCCTTGCTACCCGGATCAATGGTGGTCTGGGCTATAGCTCGTTCTTCTCAGTGCCCGCCTGACTCAAGACGCGCGGGCTAGGTCATGGTGTGGAACCCTCACCAAGCCCTGGAAATCTATAAAAGACAGAAAACCCATCTTCTCCAGTCTCTTAGTCCCTGTGGGCTGTCACTGAGTACCACACACGGGACAGCTCAAATGACTACAGAGGTATTGTCTAGTTCAAGCCGGGGTGGGTGCCACTCTGACAACTCCATCCATCCTACCATCTGGGTCCTCAAAGTCCCCAGAAGACACAGCACTGGTCACACAGTGATTCCTCCTGGGAATTTTCACATCTCCTTCCCTTGGCATCTGTATCTGATCTAAACTTCCCTTCTAGAAGGACACTGGGCATATGGTCAGGGTCACCTTCCCTAGTGACCTTAATTTAACTTGAAGGCCTTCATAAATATCCTGTTTCAAAGAGGGGCATGGACATCTTCTCCTCTCTCCAAAGCTGTATTTAGAAACTGCCAAGAATGATGGACCCAGGTCATTGTGTCTCTTAATCTAGGTTGGCCGTAGCAGTTAAATTCCCCTTCCTTCTTGTAGGTTTCTTGAGTCCTCCACAATGTCACAAAGCATGAATTCGTCTGATTGCATATTGAAAGTCACACCCACATGTTCCCTTTGGTTGTCATCTCTTTTTCCGCAGTAGAACTGCGCTCCTAGTTGGAGGTAAGTGCACCATGCAAGAGGACCGTTTGTTAAGCAGAGTCCAGTCCTCCCGTGTTATCAGACCAGGAGGGACAGCGAGACTGGGGAGGCCATGGGTCTCAGTGACTCATGTGGCTCTGTAGCTCAATGTCTCCCTGACACCACCTCTTCCCAGCATCCCCCGGTGATCATGAGGTTACACAAAAGAGATGTGGCTCACTCCCACCCTCTCCAAAGCTAGCTGAAATCCTCGTGGAAAGAATTTCTCCTCGTCAACTGTTTGATGACTTAGAAACACAGTGTGTTCAGGAAAGACAGAATAAATGTTCTTTTCATTACAGATGTCAAGAAAAACAACTTGGTATCCTAGCAACCCCCAAAGGTAATTAACAAGCTAATTTCTTTTCTTTCTTTGGGTCATTTAGAAGCTCTATGTTTTTATATTTTAGGATGAATCCATTATAGTTGTCACGATCATTCAAAGTCAGTTTTTCTCCTTTTTAACCATCAGGAGCCCCTTAGGTTGACACCAATTTCTGGAGACATAAACACAATTGTCGTAGTTGTTTTAAGACCTTTTTTTTTTTAACAATTATTTATTCTGTGTGGAGGGGTAGGAGAGCTCAGGTACCGAGGTTAATGTGTGGTGGTCAGAGGACAACTTAGAGGAGTTGATTCTTTCCTTCTATCATGTAGACTCCAGGAATCGAACCCGGGTCCTCAGGCTTGGAGGCAAGCACCCTACTTCCCAAACATGAAGGCTTTGCGTTTCCTCAAAGCACTTGAGATACAGAAGCCCATCACAGCTTCTTTGTGCCTCGGATTCTGAGTCATGAAGATTCAGAGCCCTTTCCCTCTTCATGGAAAATGACACTTAGATGCCACAGTCCAGGTGCGAAGAGTGTTCAGGTCAGGTGGACGCACTTTGATTCCGGGCCTTTTCAGAGAATAGTGCTAAGAAATATATACTTTGTAGGACTTCAGAAATAAGAATTGGCTTTATGCCACCCCCACATGCTAGTGTTCTTGCTCAAATGCCATAGAGGAAATCTTCTTCCATGTTCACAGTACAGGTTGTGTGGTTTCAGAAGCATACAGTGAAAATAATACGATTAGAGCCTTCTGTAGAACCAGTTTCCCACTGAGATGATCTCTCCTCTCTCCCTTTGATGTACAGGAATGCAGTGAGCATTGTGAATTTGTACTCTGATGTGTTCAAATGTAGTGAGCGCTATGAGTTTGCACTCTGACGTGTGCAAATGTTCTCGGAGGTTCTTAAAAGTGGAATTGGTGCTTTGAAAGTGTGAAGGTGATGGATGGATTGGATCGATTTTAAAATCCCAATACCAGGCCAGGCATGGTGATGCATGCCTTAATGTCAGCCCTTGGGAGGCAGAAGCAGATGGATCTTTAAATGTGAAGTCAGCCTTGAAGTGAGCCCGAGCTACACAATGAGTACTGTCTCAATAAAAATAATATACAAATAAACAAATCCCCAAACAAGAATCTTTAAAATTTTTAAAATTACATTTGCGTGTGTGTGTGTGTGTGTGTATGTGTGTGTGTGTATACAGTACAATAGCACAGGTATGGAAGACAGAGGAACAAACTTTGGGAAGTTGGTTCTCTCTTCCACCATGTGAGACTCAGAGATCAAACTCAGGTCATCAGGTTCTGTGGCAAGTGCTTTTACCCACCAAGTCAGCCTGCAGCCCCTGCCCCACCCCCAAAACCAAATCTCACAGGGATTGTAGTTACTCCTGCCTTTGCAACCGAAATCCTAGGCATAACACACAGCAGACATGATATTTATATTGACCTGAACACACAAGCTGGGGCACAAGGAAGCAGCTGTTTTCTTTCAAAAAGAAGAAATAAAAAGAAAATTCCAGGTTGTTCTTTGCAACAAGTCCAAGACCCTTTGAGGAAGTTCTATGTCTGTGATCAATAGGAAGAGTTTTGTTTTGTTTTGTTTTTTTGTTTTTGTTTTTATTTTTTTCCAGAGTCAGGGTTTCTCTATAAACAGTCCTGGCTGCCCTGGAACTCACTCTGTAGAACAGGCTGGCCCTGGAGTCAGAGATCTGCCCACCTCTGCCTCCTGAGTGCTGATATTAAAAGTGTACACCACCACCACTCTACGACTATGGTCAGAAAAGGAGAAAAGACATAGCAGGTCAGCTTGCAGACTGCAGCCAGGTTCAGCTGAACACAGCTTTCAGATCCACTAAGTCCT
>NC_022015.1:4540365-4568286 GCF_000317375.1 Microtus ochrogaster | reverse complement strand
GTGAGGGTGTTGGGTTACAAATGTGCACTAACTACCTCCTAACACTAGCTCACCTCCTGGTGAAGGCACTGGGGTTACAGATGTGCACTACCTCCTAACACCAGCTCACCCCCTGGTAAGGGCTCTGGGGTTACAGATGTGCACTACCCCCTAACACCAGCTCACCCAAGTCAAGGCACTTGGGTTACAGATGTGTACTACCCCCTACTGAGAATGACATCATTGTGAAGAGAGAGAAACCAGAGGCAAGAGAGCAGGCTGTTCACTGGTTGTCTCTTGCTTAAGGGCAAACATAGGTTTGATAAGTTTCTAAATTGGTCAGCCAGAAGAAGCAGAAGTATGGTTCTCTGTAAGTCTGGTGAAACAGAAGAGCTAAATTAAAGGCACCACTTTCAAATTGGCCAAAGAAAATCTAGCCATCCAATGAAAGGGGAAACAGGAAACTTCCAGTTTAGCGGGGCAGCAGAGAGGGGCACGGTGAGAACCTCCAAAATGCCACTTGATAGAAAAATGCCAATAAATCTCCAGAATTCTGTAGATCCCAACATTCCAAGTATCCAACAACCAAAAGAGACTCATAACCCCAGAACTTGTGAGGCAGGAGGATGACAAATTTGAAGTCAGTCTGGGCCTATGTAATGAGACTGACTCTGTATCAAGAGAAAGGAGCAGGGGAAGGAGACAGGAAGAAGGGAAGGAGAGAAGGAGGGAAAGAGGGAGAGAGGGAGAGAGGGAGAAGAATAATTGAAGGGGAATATCCAGACGGCTGGTGCTCTCTGGTGTTTGCACTTACATTATTCCACAGTAGCCTTGAAAATGAGCAGCCCTAAAGTCAGGATAACAAATCCCAGCAGCCCTGCAATCAATAACTGGGCAAACCAACAGCCCTTAAATCAATAGCTGTGCAAATCAGCAGCCCTGTGATCAATAGCTGTGCAAACCAGTGCTCCTATAAACAATAGCTGTGCAAACCAGTGCCCCTGTGATCAATAGCTGTGCATGCACCCCTGTAATTAATAGCAGTGCAAACCAGTACCCCTGTGATCAATAGCTGTGCAAACCAGCAGCTCTGCAATCAATAGCAATGCAGACCAGCAGCCCTGCGATTAATTAGCTATGCAAACCAGTAGTCCTGCAACCATAATGCAAACCCGGACTGCAGGGAACAGGATGTGTTTCTTTGAGTGTCACCATCTTTTGACTTGTCTGGCTGGTATCTATTTCACCTGATCCTTTTGCCTGCAGTTACAGGCTATTGTTCAACATCACAACTGCTTGAAGCAGAGATTATAGCAGAAAATCAAGAAGCTGACAAAAAAGAAGAAGAGGGGTAAGAGAAGAAGGGGGAGAAAAAGAAAAAGAAGAAAAAAATTAAGAGGGAAAGTGATGTGGGATGTCCTTCTGTATATGTGTTGCTTTTATTGGTTAATGAATAAAGCTGCTTTGGCCTATGGCAGGACAGAATATAGCCAGGATGGAAGAGATAAAGAGAGAGAGTAGGTGTAGTCAGAGAGACACCAAGTAGCTGCCAAAAAAGACAGACATAAGAACCTTACCGGTAGGCCACAGCCTTATGATGATACACAGATTAGTAGAAATGGGTTAATTTAAGATGTAAGAGCTAGCTAGAAATATGCCCAAGTCATCAGTCAAGCAGTGTTGTAATTAATGTAGTTTCTGTGTGATTATTTGGATCTGGACAGCCAGGAAACCAACGAACAGTCTCCAATTATAGGAAATCTAGTGAATAAAATGACCATAGAGGCTTTGGGGGACTCTCATACTTTTCTAAGAGTTAGAAAGTCTCATCTTGAACATGGGGACATGTGACCAGGGAAGACCTAAGAAGACAGTAAGTTCCCAGCTCTGACTACCTCCAGGTTCTGAGCCAGGGGAAAGTGAATTTCAGTAATCTGAGTCTCTACAGTGTAGACACAAAGCCCCTTGGGAATGGCTGAGGGATGAATTAGCATTTAAGGAACTCTGTCCAATCATTAATGACCACAAGGCTACCTATACAGACTTCTGTGGCCACATGCTAAAAAGTACTTTACAGGATTAATTCGAGAAAATTACTACTCAAACAGAAGGAAACTATCAAAGACAACAAGAAAGAGAAGATTTGGGCTTCCAGATTTGAGATGTTATATTGTTTATAATGTCCAGCTTTTAACTACAAATTATGGGCCACGTGACAGACAAGGAAGCATAGTCTACATGCAGGAAGGAAAGCAGCTACTAGAAACTTCCCATGATGAGTTTCTGGTGTACCAATTATTAGACTAAGACAAAATCATCTATTTTTATTTTTTTCAGATAGGCTCTTTCAATTAACCCAGATGTCTTAATTGGGGTTACTATTGCTGTGAAGAAATACCATGACCAAAATCAACTTGGGAGAAAAAGTTTATTTTGCTCACAGTTCCATATAATAGTTTATCACTAAAAGCAGTGAGGGCAGGAACTCAAACAGGGCAGGAACCTGTAGACAGGAGCTGATGCAGAGATCATCACTGCTTTCTGGCTTACTTCCCATGGCCCACTCAGCTTGCTTTCTAATTGGCCCAGGACCACCTGCCCAGGGGCAGCACCACTCACAATGAGCTGGGCCCTCTCCCATTGATCACTAATCGAGGAAATGCCCTACCTGCTTGTATACAGCCAGATCTTAGCGAAGCATTTTCTCAATAGAAGCTCCCTCCTCTCAGGTGACTCCAGCTTGAGTCAAGTTGACATAAAATTAGCCAGCACAGCACGTTAGCCTGGAACTCCTGACCCTCATGTCTCTAGCTTAAATGTCCTGGATGACAGCAGTGTGCTGCCATGCCTGACACAAAGTCATTAATTTTAGAATGTCCTTATACAGAATTGAACCTGGACACGCAGTCCCAGTTACTTGAGAGACTTAGTAGGAAGTTCACCTGAGCTTAGAAATTCAAGACCAGGTATTCAAGGGGAAACCCAAACTCCATATAAAATATCAGATGAATAAACATGTGGAAATGGTGTTACAACAAATACAGAAGAAAAGCTCATTTAGATTCAAACACAAAAGCATACTAAATGTGAATTAATAAAAAAATATATTGCATATAAACAGTAACCAAAAGAGAACTGTGGTAGCCTTGTTAGTACTACCAAACAATATGGATGTTAAGTAAAAATCTGTTGCAAAAAGCAAAGAAGGATGTCAAATATTAATAAAAATGTCAGTTCACCACAGAGACAGCACTTACAAACATATATTCACCAAGTATCAGAAAACCAAAGAGCAGAGCAAATGTCGACTAAACAAAGGAGAAAACAGTTCCACAATTCCCCACAGATGCAGCAAAAGTCTGATAGACTGCTTTCAACCAGAACAACTAGAGAAACAAAATGGGCCCCTGAAGCATGCCCTAGGCAATGCTACCTAAGAGAGACACACACATTTCCACTTCCACCAAGAGTCCCACAGACATTTTCTCAAGTACACATGGAAAATTTTCCAAGACAGATGATATACTATTTAAGGAGATTGAAATCATTTTTTTTTTAAAAACTGTCTTTCATCACACCAGAATGGACAAAAATAACAGAAAGAAAACTAGAAAATCCATAAGTATGTGGAGATTAAACAACAAACTCCTAATGAATACATCAAAGAAGAAATCACGAGTGAAGTTAAGAATCCTTGAAATGGATGAAAACAAAAACAGTATCTCCTAAGCAAGGGGTCTGGACCACTTAGGAGTGGAGAAATGGAGCTGAGTGTAAACGAGCAAGCAAGTGAGCACGTGTACATTCATTCTGTCTCTATGCTGTGACTTGCTGTTTGGAGCACCTGCCTTGACTTCCCCATAACGATAGGATGTAATCTGGTATTATAAGTAAAAATAAACTCTTTTTCCTCTAGGCTGCTTCTTATGAGAGTATTTGATCACAACAAAAATAAGACAAGTACAGAGCATCAAAGCAAATGGGATGCAGCTAAAACCACCATTCAGAGCACTAAACACAGGTTGGGATATATAGGTAGGTCTCTTAACTGTCTACCTTTTGTATCTAGAAAAGAAAGAGTAAGCTCAGCTCAAAGCAGGAGACAACAAAGGAGAGCAAACATGAGTGAAATAGAGATTAGGAAAGTGGGGGGTGAGGATTGGGGAAGCAGCTGGAGAGATGGCCAGTGGTTAGGTGCTCTTCCAGAAGACCTGAGTTCAGTTCCCAGCACCCACATCAGGCAGCTCACATAGCCTGCAATTCTAGCTTCAGGGGATCCAAACACTGTCTTCTGGCCTCCATGAGCACCTGCACACACATACTTCTAAGCACACACAGATGCATAAATAAAAAATATTTTTTAAAAGGACAGTGGTAATAGACATGTTAATATGGAGGAGAAAAGCTAAAAAGGCCTGCAGGCAGAGTTTCTCTGTGTTCCATCAGCCATCTCCAAATAACCATAAAGAGACTTAATATTAATTATCAATGCTCAGCTGATAGCTTAGGCTTGTTACTAACTAGCACATTCATTTTGAATTAACCCATATTTCTTATCTATGTTCTGCCGTGTGGCAGTACCTTCTTTCAGCACTACACGTTCATCTTGCTTTTCTCCACATCTCCTTGCAACTCCCATGACTCTGACTTTCTTCTTCCCAGCATCCTCCTAGTCTGATTCTCTTGTCCAATTTCTTCCTGCCCAGCTGTAGGCCAGTCAGCTTTTTTATTAACCAATGAGATTAATACATATTTACAATGTACAAATATTGTTTCATAGCATTTCCCCCTTTTTGTTTAATTAAAAAAAGAAGGTTTTAACTTTAATATAGTAAAATTATATACAACAAAAACAGTTATCTAGTAAGAATTACAGTTACAATATCTGGTTCATTTGTATTCAGCAAATTTAGAGAAAATATTTTATTATCGATCTTATCTTTGTAAGTCTAAAGTTTTATACCTAATTTACCTTTTATCATAAATAAAGAAAACTTTAAGTATAATTATTTATTCTTTAACTCCAACAAAAAAAAACCCAGAAAGGTATAATGTTACCTAACAATAGGAACAATTGGCTGCCTGGACAGTCACTCAAACTTCTTCTATAATATTAAGAAAACTATTTTTGGTCTATAGGTCTAGTATATCTGACAGATTTTTTTTAGAAACAGGAAATTTTGAAGGAATGTCCTACTTTTCCTGGCAAAGTTTAGCAGTTGCTTTCTCTTTCTTTCTTTCTTTTTGCAGACAGATGGTCCAATTTCGATGGTACACTGTCAGCAATTGAGGCAAGGGAAGCTTCTTTGTCCAAATGACTAGCTATTGCCATAAAGAAAAACAAACTCCAGGTTAAATTTCTTAAATGCCATTATTCTTTTTTGAAGTAGATTGGTACCACCAGAAGCAGATGTATCTCACTGTCATGAAAAGCCTTAGGTTGTTAAACATTAAATGCCATATTCTGTAGGTCTTTGAAGTCTTTGAAGATGAATTTTCTATCTAAATATATCTGTGTATAACCTTGAAAACATATCTAACATGACTACAAGTTTGATTGTAATAAGTGACTAAGTACTAACTTGTATTTCTTTATTATCCTAAATAGTTTGTAATAATAACTTTCAAGAACTAGAAATTCATATTACATAATTATATTGTTAAATGAACTGCATAGGTACAATATCTTAAACAAGAGTAAAAACATATATACAGTATGTTCTAACAAAAAATAGCCTTAAATATTTGTATCAATATAAAAAAAATTTTAAACAAGAGTGGAAACATATATACAATACCACAAAAATTATCTTAAATTTATATCAATATACAAAAATCTTTACCAATGTAAAAATATTTAAGACTAGTAGTTGCTTTTTTATTTTAAAAGAAGATTCAATTATATACCTTTTATCCTACCATTTCTATATTCGCCCTTAATCTTCCCTTTTTATTTAGATAATAAGAGGAAATGTTCGGAGATATTTTGATCATGTTCTGAGAAGAAAGCTTGCTTTGAATCAGAGAGCAGAGCTAGCTACTAGGCGACTAAAGTTAACTGTAGAGGCTTTGGAGGACTGAGGACAGATAGAGAGACAGGAAGTAGTAAGGCGGAGCTTAAAGAGAATCTCAGTCCTTTTGGATGGAGGAATCAAAGAGATAAGAGGTCACTGGTTGCTTCTCTACTGCTTCTTTGATCATTCAGGTTCTTACCCTAATATTTGACTCCCAATTTTTTATTGAAAAAGAATAATTATATAAATGCATCAAAGGCTTCGACCCTACACAAAGAACTGCAGGCACATAAGGAATGCTGAGAGCAGGGGAACAAGCAGGAGAAGAGCATAACAGTTGGTCAGCCCTGAAAACATACATATATACGTACAAGTAACATTAGACACACTGAGCAGGTTATACTTAAATATTTAGGAATGTAAATAATGTATGTATATGCATATAATTTGCTTATATATTTTGATACTCTGTTTCAAAAAACAGCTGACAAACTTTAACATCCTTCTTTCTTGATTTAAAAAAAAGAAAAATAAAACGTCCTCAATATTACCTAGGACAACATAAGGTTGACAGTATACGCAATAATGAAAGACTGAGAGTTTCTCTGCTAAGAGGAGAAGCAAGGTAAGAATGTCCACTCTTACCATTTTATTCAGCATGTATTGAAAGTTCCAGCAAAGAAAACAGCCAAGAAATTGAACTAAAATAATACAGATCAGAAAGAAATGACATCTCTGCTTACAAACAACATGTTCTTACATCATGAAATAGCATGAAGATCACATGCATCCTCAGACACACAGGCATGAAACAGCATGAAGATCACATGCACCCACAGACACACAGGCATTGCTGATCAACAAGTGTAGCAAAGTTTCAGTGAATGAAAATCAGCACAGAAAAGTTTTCTACTTTAAGGATTAATGGCCCAGAAAGGAAAGTAAGGATCTGGAATAAAAGAAATTAAATAAAATATTTAGAAATAATTCAGCAAATAGGTAAAAAACTGGGCATGAAAACTACACAAAAGCTACAATAAACTAATAAATAAACAGAAAGATATCTGAGATGTTTGTGGATAGAAGACTAATAGTGTCATGAAGGTTCTTTAGTTATTTATCCTCTTGCTATGATTGAAACACCCTGGTAGAGAAAGGAGAAAAGGGCTCATTCTGGGTCACAGTGGCATCGCAGTCAAGAAGCAGAGGATGATGGATGCTTGAGCTCAGCTCACTTGCTCTGTTTCCTACAGGTCAGGGTCCCAGCCTAGGGAATGGTGCTGCCTTCTGTGGCCAGGCTTCCCACCTCCATTAACCCAGGCAAGATGATCCCTCACAGGCATGCCCAGAGGCCTTTGAGCTGATGACATAGATCAGCCATCAGAGATAGCAATACTGTAATTTAGATCTGCACTGACCCCCCAAAAGCCTCTGGGACCCTTCCTATTGCTGTTGGAATGTTGTGGAAATTTTAAAAGGTAGATATAATGGAAAAATTTGGGTCATGTCTTCAGAGAGATTTTAGGATTCTGGCCTTTTCCTATTCCTTTCTCATTTTTACTTCCTGGTCATAAGTTTGAACTGTTTCTTCCATCATGACCTCCTGGCCACAACACACTGTCTCCACAGAGGTCTAAAACTGATCATGGATTGAAATCCTCAAAACTGGGAGCCCAAATAAACCTTTTCTCTTTTTAAGTTGAGTCCTCAAAACATTTTGTTACAGTGATGGATTGCCAACTGACACAGGAAACACGTAGTAAAGTCAAATAAGACAGAGGAGTGCCCTTCGGCATCATTGGGGGTGGAGGTGTAATCGGAACAAGAAGTAGGATTGACTCAACTCTGCGGTCTTTACCGAAGGTCCTGTTGGCCTGAGAAAAGGGCCATTAGATGGGAAATCAACAACTTCAGCCCTGCTTTTAAAAAAACAAGAAGCAAGCAAACAAACAAACAAACAAGGGCATCCGACAAGTGTCTGATTTGCAATTGAGTAGATAAGAAGGCAGAGGAAGGGACAGTGGTCTTCAGACCTCAAGTCCACAAGTACAGCATGAGCCACGTGGCCAAGGATGCCCTTAACTCAGCTGCACAGGCTTAAATGCATAGGAATGGGAACATTACAGGGCACAGTAACCCCACCTGCCTTGTCTCTTTCCTAAGAGTCCTGAATGTGCCGCTCACCAGTAAAGACCCAGTTAAAAGTGCTGAGTGGGGCACTTTAATCCCAGGATGTGGGAGGCAGAGGCAGATGAATCTCTGTGAGTTCAAGGTCAGCCTTGTTTCAGAGAGAGCTCCAGGACAGCCAGGGCGGTTACACAGAGAAACAAAACAAAAACAAGGGGAAAAGGTACTGGGTGGATTGGGGTTTGGCTCAATGGGTAGTACTTGCCTGGCTTGTAGGAGGCCCTGGTTTCTATGCCCAGCACATAAACTAACATAGTGCCTGGACTTCCAGTTCTCAGCTGGAGGTCATGGAGTCAGGAGTTCAAAGTCACTCTTGGCCACATAGGGATTTCAAAGCTAGGGCGGGTTGTCAATAAAACTGCAAGCTAGAGCCAGCTCTGGTACAGCTTGGGGTGGTGCCACCAAGGACTTCAAGGACCACACAGCTCTGCTCTGTAGCATAGCTACCCCTTGGGGCACTCAGTTAAAACCTCCAGGCTAATATGTCAAATGTTATCTTTTGTGAGAATTCTCTCTCTTCCTTCCTCCCTTCTTTCCTCCCTTCCTTCCTTTTTCCTTCCTTCCTTCCTTCCTTTCTTCCTTCCTTCCTTCCTTTCTTCCTCCTTTCTCCTTCCTTTTCTTCTCCTTCTTCTTTTTGTCTGTCTGTCAATTTGTTTGTGTTCTTGAGACAGGGTCTCACTATGTAACTCTGCCTGTCCTGGAATTCACTATGTAGACCAGGCTAGCCTCAAATCACAGAGATCTTCCGGCTTGAGTGCTGGGATTAAAGGCGGGCACCACTGTGCCTGGCCTTCTCTCCATTTCTCGAATCCACTCACATGTTCATTGGGAATTTCTCACCTCTGTCTTGTGCTAAATAGATAATTACTAGCCCTGGGATATGCGGGAGATGACTGCACCTCACTGGGGAAACAGCGGAACAAGGCCTTGCTGATGGCTAAGCCTTTCCAATGCTGGGACCTGTGAGGGCTCTTTGTGCAGGTGTCTGGAGTGTGAAGCAAGCAGGGCACCGGCTGTGAAGTAAGGCTTGGGTTGGAATCTCATGTCAGCTATTGATCAGAAAGACAAACTGGTGCGGGAGAATTGTCTGTATTCTGTCAATCATGTTTTAAATAAACACTATTGGCCAGGCAGGAAGTATAGGCAGGAAAACCAGACAGGAAGTAGAAATGATGCAGTGAGAACAGGAGAATTCTGGGAAGGAGGAAGTTGATTCCTCTCACTCCTGCCCAGACTCCAAAGAAGCAAGATGTGAGCTGCCCTGCTGAGAAAGGTACTGAACTAAGCCGCTAGCATAGATAAGAACAATGGGTTAATATAAGCTACAAGAGCTAATAAGTATCCTGAGCCAATCAGGATACTTATTAGTATTATTGACCCATTAGGGCCAATCAGTTTTATAACTTATAGAGATCTCTGTGTGATTTTTTTTGGGGCTAAACAGCTGTGGGGAACTGGGCAGGACAGAAACCCCAACAAGTAGGCCCCCTCATGTTACAACAAACATAATTTCTCTGTAAAAGGTGGGAGATTCAAAAGGTTCATCTCAAAAGAGGAAGAAGGCAGGGAAATAATGTCATCCTATGATATGGCCTCTTGGAAGAATTGAGGCAACAGTCACTCTCTGTCTTCCTGTAGGGAGAAGACAGATTGGGCAAACATCTCAGCATTGGAGACTTCACTTCCTTTCAAGAATTTAAACTGGGTGGTGGCGATGCACGCCTTGAATCCCAGCGTTCCAGAGGCAGAGGCAGGCGGATCTCTGAGTTTGAGGCCAGCTCTAAAGAGCAAGTTCCAGGATGGCCAGGGCTACACAAAGGAACCTTATCTCAGAAACAACTGAGACAAACAAACAAAAAAGAAATTTAAGAATGGACTGGCAGGATGGCTACGTGGGTCAAGATGCTTGCTGCCAAGCCTGACAAATGTGACTTACACCAGAACCCACATGGCGCAAGGAGACACAAATCCCACAGTTGGTCCTGATTTCCATATTCATACCTTGGCATGTGCCCCTCCCCCAAATAATAAATAAATAAATAAATGTAAAAGGGGGGGTGAGTCTAAGAACTGAATGATACACAATAACTAAAAATTAAAAAGAACTTAAGAATAAGCCCAGTGCAAGGTCCTGGCTACAAAGAAAACCCCAGACAAATCTAAACTTAGCAGCTGTTAATTAGTAACTTGGCCTGGGTGTTTATTGTGTTTAGATTTAATTTTCGCGTAAAGAGAAACACAAATGGTTTCATGACATCACCTTCTAAGAATCGCTGTCCCGCTAGACTCAGATGAAAGAGATACTTGTTTGTTTTTATAACTCTAGTTCTGTTATCTTCCTTGCCCTGCTCCTAGGGAGTGTTGGCTCCTCCTCCTACTCTCCATCATTAGCCAGCTGTGATGGGAGACAAGATTCCTATCAGCAACTTGTCAGCCCAGAAGAGAAAGAAAAAAAAATGAAGAGAACACTACATCCTCCTCTCCTTTATTTTTTTTTTAGGTGAGGTCTCATGTTGCCCAGGCTGGACTCACTGTGAATGACTTTGACCCTCCTCCTTCTTCACCTGTTGAATGCTGGGATTATAGTGCCTGCTTTTACGCAATGGTGAGGATCGAACCCAGGGACCTACCTGCTAGGCAACTGTACCAAGGAGCTCCACCCCTGCTCTCTACCAGGCCACCTTAGCTCTATGAAAAGGCTTTTGTTGTTGCTGTTGCTCTGGCCTTGGAGCAAAGCCAGGGCTATGAGCATTTACATAAGAGTTCTACCACCAAGCTGCATCCCAGCCCCCTAAACACCTCTACCAGCCGGCACATCTTGTTACAAAGGTATTTTAGGACAATGACGCTCAGCCCTGATTTTGAGGCCATGTGAATTAGTAAATTTTGGTGAAACTGTTTTTTAACAACAACAAAAAAAAATCTACTGACATCGAGGGTAAAATGGATACTTTTATGTATAGCTGAATTAGATGTGTCCACAGAGAAGCTTAGCACAAAGTAATGTCACAGTGGTCAGAGTGGGATAGACAACATGAGCTGTCACAGAAACTTGGAAGTCTTTACCCACTGAACAGATCTGCTCCTGAGTGGTTGGCCAGGGTATGGGGGCAGGGAGGGCGGGGCAAAGCATGCATGGAACCATAACGAGATGATTCTGTGTAACAACAGAACAAAATAGGAAATCTTCAAAAGGCACAAAACATCCCAAAGAGAACTTTGGCAAACTCTGGCCATGACAAGCTTTTGTGGTAAGAGACTGGATGTAGCTTTTCTTTTATTCCAAAATTCATGCTATTTTCAGGTTTTTCACCAAGATTGTGTTGTGTAGCTTTTCTAAGGAGCATGATGATGATGATGATGATGATGATGATGATGATGATGAGGAGGAGGAGGAAGAAGAAGCGGTAGCCGTCTTTTTACCTTTCTTTTTCGTTTTTTTTTTTGTGTGTGTGTGTGTGTGTGTGTAGCCACAGGCTCATGACAAGGCACACCTGTGGCAGGATTCAGTCTTCTCCTTCCACATGCAGACCCTGGGGATCAAGCATGTTTTACCCACTAAGCCATCATCTCCTGGGCCTAATAACCACATTTTAGATAAGGAGGTAAACAAGCCCATGATACCATATGCGATCTGGGTTTGGAAGCACGCTGTCAACGGGATGCACAGGATCCACACACAGTGGATCTCCTAGTTCCAGAAGAATGACCTGGGGAGCAGCCTTATGGCGGTTCCGTCACAAGTTCACTGGATTTCTAGGGAGCGCGGGAGGCCCTCTCCAGCGGACAGTGGCTGCAATGCTCTCTCCCCCCTGGTGTCCTGAGATGTAGGAAATGGAACACTCAGCATCACTGAGCCCTGGAGCCCACACGCACCGCTGTGACAAGGACTTCTCACAGAAGAAGCTCCTGCCTCCTCCCACCCCAATTCTCCTTTCTCCTGTTCACACGGAGTACCGCTTAGGAATAGCATTGGCTGGACAGAATGGAGAGAGAGCAGACTGGACTGGCCTCTGCACTCTCCTGTAAGCAAAGCGCCCACCCACCCCCGCGCCTGAGGAGTTTTAAGTAGGGAAACGTCTTCAGGTGGTTAGGACAGGAACTATTCTCAAAACCCCTCCGGCCTTCCTCCTGTGATGTGGCATGTTTGCTTTGTAGATTTCAGGCATATTTGCTGACGTCAGCTACCCATCAAAGTTTAAAATAATAATAGTCAGAAGAAAAACAGCTCCTTTCTGCCAGGCAGTCATGCTCTGCCAGCTTCTAGGTTCTGAGTTAATAAACGTCCAAGAGCCACCTCCCCTACAACCCTGGGGCGGGGGGGAGAGAAAAAAAAACACACACAATAATTTAAAAACCACCAGGTCAGCCCACTGCCAGCATAAACCATTCAGACAGGTGGCATCTGTCACGCTCTCATGAGGGTTTTACTTCTGCCTCAAAAGGAAGGCTGTCATTGCACTTTGTGTTCACGGAATCAACCGACTGTCTGAGGACAGGGAGTTTCTTTGGGTCCCTTCCTCATCTGAATGAGGCCACAGGACCAAGTGTGGGGATGTTTTCTGCATCAGATGAATGTAAACAAGAACAACAATAACACCAGCGACGTAATTATACCAGATATGGTCCTTTAAAGAGTATCAATTAGGAAAAGCGCCTTTTCATTTTGATTTTACTTGGAAATCCGAGAAGAGTCACATGTGTTATAATGGCACAGCAGCATCCCTGTTGGGACACTTTGTGAAAAGGAAATGCCCCAGCGGTGACTTGTGGAGTTCGGGAATACATGCTCCTGCTGGGGACACTAAGACAGCTGAGCTCTCAAGGGAAGAGAGAGCTACACAATCCCAAGGCCTCTGAACTTATCTTTGCCTATTGTTGTGGAAGTGGGAGCCAGGCCCTCGCTAGTTCAGTTGTACCTCACTGGCGGCACACACACGCACACACACACACACACACACACACACACACACACACACACACACCATTGTTAACCTCCTCCGGACACGTTAGACCCATATTCCTCAGAAGGTCCTGGGCTCCACAGGGAAGCGGACCAGCAGGCTCCTTCCACAGGCCGGAGGGCTCACTACAGCTGATAACTTTCCATAGAAATGCCCGGAACAATTACACCTAGCACCCCACAGCACTACCAGCTACAACACACAATGTCACCCTTCTCTTGCCTGCCACAGGCAGAGGGACTGGCCAGGCAGGAGCAACTCAAGTTCTCAGCTCACCTTCCTGTGCCTTTACCATGGCTCCCTGCTATGGTGAACCTATTTGTTTACCCCCAGTGGCCTATGAGATTGTTGCTTTCTCCCCACCCCACCCCAACCTTTGCAGGCCATTGGCCGCAAACCCTGGTGTTTGCACTTGAAGTGAACAGACACTTGCAGTTTACTTGAACAAGAACCTTATCTCCAACTGAAGCTACTGAAGTTGGATCTGGGTAAAATTCATAAAGGTCATGGCTGACTCTAATCATAGATTTGGGCTAAACACTGTGCAAAGAACTTTACCGTCAAGTTATAGTTGACACTAGAATGTTCGCTAAAACGGCAAAGTGGGCTGCACCTCATCCTGCAACTTCCCTTTTCCCTGTGATTGAGTCAGTGGATAGGCGTCATGAACTAGAAGCCAGCACGGTTGTCTTTGCAGAAACACAAACAGCCAGATTACTTTTTTTTTTTACCCTGGATAATGTGTGCCAGGATTCTAATTCAAAATGGCTATGTTTGAGGTGGAGCTGAGGGGGCTGAGGGTGGGCTTTTAACACCTTGTATCTAGTAGGGAGAAACACAGCATTAGATTTCCGTGCGGTTTGGCCTGTGACAGAAAGAAAAGGCAAATGATTTAGCAGATGGGTAATCCCCAAACCTGAAGAAATGTAAACAGCCAGGGTTTTGGTGCCTATGGGTTTTTATCAAAGATGTTAAGCAAGGCAGAGACCAACACTAGTGTGCCCTCTTTGGCTAGTTTTAACACGCTTCCAGTCACAACTAACATTCAAGGAATTTCCTTCTCACCCAAGTGTTTTCTTTCACCAGCACTTTAGGCCACAGACCATAGTTCTAGCTGTCGTCAGTTCTTCCCAGACTGAGGAATGCTTAAAACGTCCACAATGGTTTTCTCTTTTCTTGTTTTGAAAATGGGGGGACCTTGTCGATTTAAAATCAGGGAAGGGTTCTCACCTCTTTTTTCCCTCTGAAGCTTAAGAAGTTAAGGGCTTCCTTGCCCAGGGCCCTCCTACACACTCCTCCTGAGTCAGAGGAGCATGCTGCCGGGCAGGTGTCCTCCCCACTCTTCAGACCCATCCGCGGGAACTCTGAGCTCACCCCCTCGGCCCTCACTTCGTGTCCCTGAGAAGACCAGGCCTGTGCATGCTGCAAGCGTCTAGGCTCACTCCCTACCACTCCTACACAAGGGATTCGCACACAGGGGGTACCGAGTCCGAGTCTTGGCTGTGCATGGAGCTCAGCCCAGTATCCGAGTCCTCATCGTTGCCGGGACAACTCTTAGCCATTCCCCGGGCCTGGTCTACCCACATTTCTGCACAGGTCTGAGGCTGGGGTTCCCGCGAAGGTCCGCCAGAACCCAGAGCCCCATCATTCACCACAGTCTGCTCCAAAGTGCGCAAAGTCTGGAGAAGGCCCTGCAGCTCGCGCTCCTTAATGTCCCTCTGCTGCTGGCTATAATCCAAGTCAGCCTTGACCGCCTCCAGGTCCGTGCTGAGCCTCAGCCCGATGTAAAGGCTAGTGCTGAGCTGCGTCCTGACCCGCTCCTGCTCCAGCGACAGCTCGCCATCCGGACCGCCGTCGGGCTCCGGGGGCTCCTCTCGAGCCGCCAGTTCCTCATTGCGCCGCCTCATCCACCGCTGGTTCAGCTCCTCCTGGATCTCGGTGGACAGGCGCTCCAGCAACTCCTCCTGTTGGGCGCGCTCCTCTTGCAGCCGCACCAGGTCGTCGCAGCGCCGGGCCAGCTCCTCCAGCGCGGCCGCCTGAGCCTCGCTGTCCAGGGATGCCACTGCCTCCGTCCCCTTCTCCGCCAGCGTCGCCTCCTCTGGTTCCTCTCCAGGAGCCGGCCCGTCGAGATCGATGTCAGCCCCTACCAGGTAAGTATCCTGAACGTAGTTGACTCCGTGCCGCCGCATGCGGTCCAGGTGCACCTTGGCCTCGTAGCGGTCGATCTCACGGTCCAGCTCCCGGAGCCGCTGCACCTGTTGGCGGATAGTGTGATCCTGCGACAACACCAGATGCACCAGCGTCTCCATGCGCTCCACCGACGCGCTCTCCTGGGTCCTAGGCGGCGACGAACAGGACGAGGCGGTGGACGACGACGTGGACGAACAAGGCGACGGCGGCTGCTGCTGGCGCCTCCGGTTGAGCTTGGCCAGTTTGCGGAAGGCCTTGCGCACCACCCGCCGCTGCTTCTCCTGGGTCATGGCCAAGCTGGGCCGCGCCGGGGCTCCCCGGGCCAGGCAGGGGCGCTCGCGGCTGAGTACTACCCGCGCCTCAGCGCTGCGTGGCCCGGCATTGGGCAGCGAAGCCTCGCTGCGCACCAGCACGAAGCGCACATTCTCCTGCTCGTCGCCCCAGGCGGTCCAGAGGCGCAAGATTCGCGTCTTGTTGGGCAGGATGCGCTCAAAGCCGCGCCACTTCTCCACGATGCAATAGCAGTGCGGGGGCCCACATAGCATGCCCTGAGGCATCACGTCGTCGTCATCCTCGTCGTTTTCGTCCGGGGGCTCGGGCTGCTCCAACGGACTGGAGGGGTCCTCCGCCTTCCCCCGGCGCTGGCCTCGCCGCTGCCTGCGTCGCCGCCGGCAGCCGTCCTCCAAAAGCACGCGTACCACGTCTGAGCAGGTGGTGCGGCGGGAGAGACCGGACACTAGCTTTTCCTCTTGGCAGATCCACACCGATATCTTCTTCTCCGAAGGATCCATGGTGCGACTGGGGCGCACACAAAGGACAGGGTCCGGCTAGGCGCTTACTGGGGCGGCAGGGCCAGCGCGGGTAACCTGGCAGTTCCCAACTGAAGGAGAATCCGCGACCCGATCTCCGGCGTCACTAGCCTTTCTCTCCCGCTGCGCACTGAAATCAGGCGGCGGCTTCGGCAGCAGCGGCTGCTTTCGGCTGGGACGGCGGCGGGCTCTCCCGAAGCAGCGTGCCGTGGTTCGGGTTCCAGCGACTCTGGCTCTGCCCGCGGTGCCAGAGGCCTCCGGGTTTTGCTCCTCCCCACCTGGCTCCACCTCTTCCCGCCCCCAGCGCCCTGAACTGCGGCTGAGAGCACCGCAGGCGCGGCACCCAGACTCGCCCCTCCCAGCCCCGCCGCCGGATCTGCCCCTGGCTCTGGTTGCTGGCGTCGGGAGTCCAATTCTGAGTTTCCTCCACCCCGAGCAAAGAAGGACTCCTGTACCTCCTTGACACAAGGCCTGGAGCCCGCATCTCACCTGGCATCAGCTCTGTGCCCCTCTCGGATCGGCCTTGCCTCTCGTCGAAAGCTGGCTAGAAACATCTTAACCCGACTTCCTTCTTTTTCAGCGCTCCCAGAGGCCCGTGATCTTGCCTCTTCAGGGCAGCGCCCTCTGCGTACCGCACTTTGCACAGGCAGGGAAACTGAGACACCCAACAGTTTCTAGTGGAGACGTTGTGGCTCAGGTTTGTGAGGGCTGTCCTTAGGGAGCAGCAGAGTCTTCCAGTCCTCCTCGACTACAGTGGGGTCCGTGAGCAGATGTGCAGTGGTCTGACGGCGGTGCTCCATTCTGCATAGGTCAGAACTGTAGACTCTCACCTCCATTTCCCATAACCTTCTCGACAAAAAACTTACAGAGGGAGTCTGGGGCCAGGCTTAAATTGATCACCAGTCCTGCTTTCAAAGGGGGAAGTGTAGCAGTTCTGATGACTGAGATTCTGCTGTTTTCTGCATCTAGATGCGCTCCGGAAATGCTAAGAATCAAGTGTCAGAAAACAAATCCAAAGCCACAATGCGGAGCTTCTTAAACCCTCTCAGTGCAAGGCTTGTTCTGGTCCTGGGAAGCACAGGTCTGACAGCTCCTTCCCCTGCCGCAAGACCCTGGGCTTCTCACTAGTTCTTGTAAAGTACTTTTGTTGATGAAATGATTCCCTCTTGGAACATTTGCTGAGTTCCCACTGTTCTCTATGGCCAATGCAAGGGATGTAATGATGAGTAAATCTCCTGGCCTACAAGGAGCTCACCGTAGCTCATTTCCACCACCAGGTCGTCTGGGTTCTGAACAGGGAAGTCTCTGTGTATTGGAGGAGCATTCCTGGATTCTGCACGGCAGCACAGACCCCATCTGGAAGAGTACACAAAGGCTCCTCATCAGAGGTACCATCTGGGGCAGGACAAAAAGGAACCATTGGAACTTTCCAAAGGACCAAGAGATGGCACAGGGCAGGCAGAAGGAATCAATGTGCAAACTAAAGAATCAAGGCAGTGTGACAGTCACTGGGCTATAAGCGGTTAAGTGACAGAAGAATCTGACAAGGATGAACTAACAGAAACCAGATCAGGAAGGGTCTGCAATGCCATGTGCATGCTTTTGAGTTTATCAGAGGCATGGTGCAGGTGCTGGGGTTACACGGGGTGCTTTTACTGCCTGTGACCTTAGGGGAAATATGTAATAGCTCTGCATCTCATCTGTAAAGCGGTGATAACTTAAAAAGTAACTGCTATGAGGGTTAAATAGCAGAACCTGGTATGTCTATAGCAGAAGTTTTTATTAAAGGGTTAGAAACCTGGGAGGTATATGGATTTTGTTTTTGTTTTTTGTTGTTTTTTTTTAATTTGCTATAAAATGGGTTACCATGAAGCTGGTAGCTGAAAGTAACACCCATACCTGATTTCACTTTTCTGAAGGTGATAGGTTGTTCTGGGCTTGACTGCTCAGAGGGTCCTGCTAAAGGCAGGGCGTTTCAGCTGGTTAAAGTTTGGGCTGGAGAGGAAAGTCACTTCAAAGCCATTCAGCTGTGTTTCCAGAAACATCTGCACTTCCTCTGTAGCACTGGAGCCCCATCTTCATGGTGGCCTTCGTCACAATCTCTCTCAGTCTCTTATAGACTCTTCCCATGTTGCAGTGTCTGCCCCAGTTGAAGCGCCAATGGCAGGGCAGAATCACCCAGTCCTCTTGGCATCTCATCATCCTGGCATCGTCCTTTGCTAGCAGCAAGAGAAAATTCTGCTTGTAAAAGACTGGCTTCATCAGGCAGACCCACCTGGAGAAACTCTCTATATTAAGATCGACTGATTAGTCACTGCGCTGGCTAGATTTATGTCAACTTGACACAAGATAAAGTCATCACAGAGGAGAGAAGCTTGGTTGAGAAAATGCCTCCCTAACACTGGGCTGTAGGGAAGCATGCAGGGCACTTTCTTAATTAGTTATTGGTGGGGGAGAACCCAGCTCACTGTGGGTGGTTCCACCCCTGGATTGCTGGTCCTGGGTTCTATAAGGAAGCAGGCCGAGCAAGCCATGGGGAGCAAGCCAATAAACAGCACTCCTCCATGGCCTCTGCATCAGCTCCTGCCTCCAGGTTCCTGCCCTGCTTGAGTTCCTGCCCTTACTGTTTTTGATGATGAGCTTAACAGGGAATCATATATGTGAAATAAACCCTATCCTCCCCAAGTTGCTTTTGTCTTGGTGCCTCATCCCAACAATAGTCACCCTAAGACAGTCACCTGAACTACATCTGCACAACCTCTTCGATTGTATGATGTATCAGTCACCAGAGCAGTGACAGGAGTGGGAGTGGTGGAGCTCATGAGGCCAGTCTGGGATTGTCCCCACCAGGGAGCTTAGTGATAACATGGTCAGATCTTCACTGCTGAACCATCACACTGTGCAGGGACCATAGGGCAGGGAGGGGTGTAGTGACAGGCTAGAAGGCCCTTGAGACTATCCCATTCATGAAAAGAAGAGACGGCAAGCTACATTGCCTCTAGAAAAACGATTCATGGTGATATGTGCATGGTCTTTTAGCAGTGTTTCAGACTCGGGGTTCTAGAGTTCACCCCAACTACATTTGCACTGAGGATAAATGAATAAAACAAACTCCCCTCCTTCGGTCCTCTCCCTCAGCAGAAGCAGATATCAGGAGAAAAGGGCTCCCACCCACCAAGCAGGCCATTGGTCCTGCAGTAGATACCAGCGGAGTACCTGCTAACTCGGCTTCACTCTGACACTGTCTACTTAGAGAGATCACAGGTGGAGAGCTCAGCCCCTCAGACTGCCTCCTACCTTCCCTCAGATGACAGCCACAAGCCCAGGCTTGAGCTGGGGGTCAGATGGAGAGGTGCAAGGCAAGGCGTGAAAGGAGTGAGGGACTTCCATGTCACCCTCTAAAAACCTCCGTGTATTCAGCTCTTCAAAGTTCTGCGACCTGATCATCTGGGGGAGCCCTGTGGAAGTGTCATTAGATAGGCTTGATGGATGAAGGCATCAGCCTTTGATGGCCAACTTAATCTTCGGCCTCTCTGCCCTCCCACAATGTTGAGGAACGGGAATGAGGGTTGCATCCCTCTGAGTCTGGCTGGCTCCTCTGGCAGCCATCCCTCCCACCCAGTATTCATTCTATAGGCTTTCCAAAATATCATCTCATGGGTGCTTGAAAAGCTCCCAAAAAACAATAGCTTGTCTGCCGTTTTCATCACTCTGAAGCTGCTTTCAAGAATCAAGGACAAAAGAACAAATGTTTGACCTTCCTCCCCCCACCCCCAAAAAAAATGCCATTCTTACTCGAAGTCATTTAGGAAATTACAAAAACAATGGCTCCAAGCCAGGAGCTCGTAAGCAAAAGAAATATGTGCAGTCACTAACTACCAAATTCAGACCACATATAGGATGGTGGTCCTTAAGAACAGAATGGAAGCGCCCAAAGGGTCTGTTGCCTAGGAACACTTTAGCCATCCTCACGTCCCCACACCGTCTGTGGGTCATGTAAACAATTCTGCCATGCCGGCCGCCAGTGCTATGAAAGCAAAACACAGACAGTTTTACTACTCAAGAATGGAAATAAATGACTGTGTTTGTTTTGCATTTATGGTTTGTGTTCTTAGTATACTGCACTCTTGGTTGTTATTCTAGAGTGAACTTGCACTTACACAAACACAGTTGGCTACAGAACAGTGCCCTGCCCTGTGCAGGAAGCAGCTCAGACATCTCCTGTTTACTGGATCGCTCCACTGAAAGGCTTTCACTCACGCTTGATTTCATCTTGTGTTGCCTTGTCTCTCATGACCCTAGCAGCGATAGGGGTGTGTGTGTGAGTGTGTGTGTGTGGTGTGTGCTGGCTATACCATGTAGGTTTGTGTGAGCGCGCTTGGCGTGTTTGCACAATGACAGACTCCCCCTGCTGCATTTCTCAGAACTGTATGTCACGTGGACTAGAGGGAGGACGCGGTAGTCAGGAGTGCTAGCCCAGGACCAGAGTTCGATCCCCAGCATCCACCTGGCAGCTCAAACCCATGTGTTACTCTTGTTCTGGGGAATTTAACCTCTTCTTCTGGCCTCTCTGGGCTTCTCTACACGTGGTACAAATAAACTTATGCAGATAAATATTATATATATATATATATATATATATATATAATCAAATCTTTTTAAACCCTTGTACACCATATCACAATCGCCACAGGCTTTCTAAATCACAGCCTTCTCATCTGGGTAAAGAGCAATAGCAGAACCTTTACAGCACTGACGTTACATGGAACAAGAAAATGAATGGTATATAAAATGGTTAACCATTTTCAACTTGATTGGGTTTGGAATCACCTGAAAGACACACCTCTTGGCATATCTGTGAGGGTGCTGTCAATGAGTAACCAAGCAGAAAGACCCCTGAATCTGGACAGCACCATCCCATGGAGCAGGGTCCCAGGGCAAAAGGGACTTAACAAACACTGAATAAAACACAGCACAAGGAGGCGCACAAGGGGTATGCGCTGTTCTTAACAGAAACCGTGGAGATACCACCCAGTAAGGGATGACTCCACAGACAAGACCTCGCCCCTGGCTCTCAAGGTCTGCAGCAGTTAAACTGGTAAAGTAGATTTATTTGTCTAGGCAGCAATGAATCTCCAACATGCATTGGCAGTATCAAAAGGATTCACGTGAGAGGATCTTGCTTGTATTATAAAAGACCCACACGGAACACATGCACATACATAAAATCGCTCTCTGCGTTTTCCAGGAGTCCAGACACCTGTATGGACGTGCATAGAGGATGGCCTTAACAAACACCCAGCTCAGGCAATGGCTCCTTGCACAGGGACTGTCAGATTTAGCCTCGTGTTGTAATGATTTTATATGGAACTAGTCATCTATTAACTATGCAGTCACAATAAATAACTTTTGCTTGCTTGCTTGCTTGCTTGCTTGCTTGCTTGCTTGCTTGCTTGCTTGCTTGCTTGAAGCAGGGTCTCACTCTGTAGCCCAGGCTGACCTTGAACTCAGATAGTCCCCTTGTCTCAGCCCCCCAAGTGCTGGTACCACAGGCATGTGTCTGCCACACCCATCTCCGGGGTGTGTCACTGTGAAAAGTGAAGATGCCAGAATTGGAATCACTACTCACTGCCGGTTCTCCTTTAGCCCCCTCCCTTACCTGCCTATGTCTCCCTTCTGTGGTCCCAGCCACTACACAGCTGTGTCTGTTCCCTTCTCCCTGTAGGGCATCTTAGAGCTCCCAACTTTGTGCTAATGCTTGCGAGAATAATCATGCTCCTGGCAAAGGGGTGGAAGGCAGTATGAGACTCGCAGTGTGTGCTTTACACCCGCCTCTCTCTCCAGAGACACTTCCCAAACACAACTCAGTTCTCAGAGAGGTGACAGAGCCCTTTGTTAACTTCCCACACTGGCTCTTAAACGTGGCCGGTCACTCGAGCCTGTGGGAGTATGTTCCCTCGCTTACCTCCCTGAGACCTGTGAGAGGTAAAACCTAGCTCTCTTACCATGAGAAAACTGGGGCCGGACGGAAGGGGTTGGCTAGTTTCCCAGCTCACACAGCTCTGCGGAAGTTGGCATCTCTCTGGAACTACCCTTCCAATCTGTCAGTTAAGGTTCACAGCAGTCCGGAACACCCCCAAACAGAAACTTCCGCCTTTAATTAAGTTGAGCCACACAAAAACGTGACTGGATTTTATTGACTGAATTGGTTTCTTGTAATGATTAGCTCCAGAAAAATATGTGGCAAACTGTTTACAGAAACTTACGAATTTGCTCAGGCTTGGTGGAGGAAGGTGAGCGCCACCACTCCTGTACACCTTGCGAACCCCTTCTCTGACTAAGCTAAGCCCAGGACTGGAGCATAAATGCTGGGCTATCATCACAGGGACATATGGCTTCTTAAATCGAGGGGAAACCTGGCATGGTGTTTTTTTAAAATGCAGTTTACTGGGCTTCAGTAAATGGGAATCCCTGTTCTTTGGTGACTATTTTTTATAGTCAAGATTAATTTTAAAATTTATTATCATTATGTGTGTGTGTGCATGCAAGAGGGGGGAATATTGTGTGAGTGTGGGTACACACATGAGACAGCACTCACATGGAGATCAAAAGGCAATTTTTGGAAGGCCGTTCTTGCCTTCTACCATGGGTTCCAGGGATCAAACTCAGATAGTCAGGCTTGTGTGTTTCTGCCTCATGAGCCTCCATCTGGCCTCCCCTGATAATGCTTATGTATACTAAACTTGGACATAGATAAGAGCTGGATTTAAGAACGCCTGATGAAAATGTATTTTGGTCATTTTGGCCCATAGATGACAATGATATGCATCTGTACCCAAGAAGATGGCAGGGGCTTATGACAGGTTAGAAAGAGATGCCTCAGGCAGGATGGAAGGAACTGCTTATCCATTCTCCTCTTGGGCCTAGAGAATGGTTGGTGGGAGTTTGGGCTGTGAGCTGAGAACATAGCAATGCTCAGGTAAGAGCCTCTAAAGCAACAATCACTCCAGGTATGGGAAAGAGATTCTGCAAGTGAGTAAGCAAGCTTAGTCTTTGTTCCAAGCAAGGGAGCCTGGCGTCTGTTTGGCAGCCGTCTTTCTGGGAATTTACAGTACATACAGAGCAGAACTGTCACCTATTCAACGCTGATGACATCACTTTTGAGGGCCATGTCAAAAGGGGTTTTGTCTGATTAATTTTCATTATCTGTTGGTACCCAGGAATGAAAGGTGATACTGTTAATGAGTGTGTGAACGAGACAGTGTCTTCAGTGCCACATCTGAACCCGTCCCAGCTTTGTCAGAGTAGAATAGCCCTGACCCAAAGTGTGCCCTTTCTTCATTGTAGGGAGCTCTACTCTCTCCAAGTGTCCCCAACCCCGAATTATTGTGTATCAGCTGCTTGCCTCTCAGAACACAGTACGAGGCCTGTGCTTGAATTTCTGCCCTTCTGTGTGTGCAAAATGCCAGCTTTCTTTCTGCAGCGAAGTTCATTGAGTAGAAAGAAGTTTCAATATCATATTGATGAGCTCAGAAGAGTGGCTGTTTTAGAAGCTGGTACTAACTGCAAGGACTCGCAAGTCCATTTAAGGAACATTACTTCTCAGAAATTAAATTGGACTGAGTGGAACTTTGGATGAAGATTACCCTCAAATGCTGAAAGCATCATCCCGAGGTGTTCTGATTTTTTCCACTGAGTAAAGCTATGGAGATATCTTTCCTTTGTCAGCACATCCATCCGGAGAGAAGAGGAAGGCTGGGAGCCAGATAAGGGAAATAGGTTACATCTGGCACCCTCGTGTCCTTTTCTCTGCTTCCTGAAGAAGCTTCTCTTTGTTCCATTCCTGAACTACAGCGTTGTTTTCTTGGGCTGGGTTCTGGGTTAACCCTGGGTTAGACTGTGGATCTCTTATACTTGATCCTGTTATTGAGAGACCCACACAAATGCAAGCCTAGAAGACAATTGGACCCCTATTAGCCGAAGTCTCCGTGAATAGCACAAAAGCCACTTGAGCTTACAAAAGTCTTGCAGGGTGACTTTCTGTTTTGTGCCAGTCAAGTTTCAAGATGAAATCTGCTAGATTATCAGCCTGAGGATACTTGCTGCTTTAGAATCCACCTTTGCAGCATTTCTCAAAACTTTGCAAGCTCTGAAATGTACTTCCTCCTCCATAGGATGCAACAACTCTCTCTTGAATAGGTACAAACCCAAAAGGACTGAAAGCAGGACCTCAGAGATGTTCGCACACCACACTCATCATCCGCAATACCAGAAACAGAAACAACTGTGGGGCCCGATTGATCTATAGATGGATACGTACCATGAGATACACATAATAAATTGTTATTCATCTTTTAAGAGGGGGAATTATTAAAAGATTTAGAACCTTGAGAACATAATACTAAACAAAGCAAGGCAATTATTTAAAAGACAGACTATTATATATCTTTTTAGATAAGGTGCCCCCAAATACTCAAATTCATAAAGCCAGAGAATCCAAGGTGTCCCGGGGCAGAGGGAGGAAGTGGGGCGCTCTCTCACATGGCTTCACTTTTGCAATATGAAAACAGTCTTGGACCCTGATAATGGTGATGGATGCACAACATGTATGTATACTAAATGCCGCTGAATATCATCACATTTAAAATCAGTTACGATGTTGTTGTGGTTTGATTTAGATGTCCGCCATTGTATTGGGCATTTGAATAGTTTGTTTCCAATTGGTGGTGCTGTGTGGAGGCTTAGGAAGTCTGGCCTTGTTGGAGGAAGTGTGTCACTGGAGGTGGGCTTTGAGAGCTCAGAGACTCAGCGCTGTTTCCGGTTCATCCCCTCTGTCTCATGCTTATGGTTCAAGATGTGAGCCTCCATCTTCCTTTCTAGTTGCCATGTCTGCTGCACGCTACGGTGATGGTCCATCATGCCTCTGGAAGTGTATGTCAGATAATAAACCTGTCCTCTACAAGTTGTCCTGGTGGGAATATTTTACCACCGCCCTAGAAAAGTAACTAACACGAAGGCTAACTGTTAAGTTGTGTATATTTTACTACTTTTGAAAATAATAGTAAAGGGCTGAGAGATAGCTTAGTGATCAGGAATACTTAACGCTCTTGTAGATGACAAGGGTTCAGTTCCTGGCACCCACAACCACCTATAACCCCAGTTCTAGGTGTCCTCAGGAGGCTCCCGCAAGCACATATAACCCCAGTTCTAGGTGTCCTCAGGAGGCACCTGCAAGCACATGGCACACAGAAAGTCACACAAGCACACACACATACAATAAATCTTTCAAAGAAAATGATATAATATTTTTTCTTTTTAAAAATCTTTATTTCATGGGTGTTTTGCCTGAATGCATTCCATACCCTGGGTATGCAGTACACAGAAGCCAGAGGAGAGTGGGGAATGGGGTTACAGACTATTGTGTTACACCCAGCCACGTGGGTGCTGGGAATCGAACCTGGGTCCTCTGCAAGAGCAGCCAGTGCTCTTAACTGCTGAGCCTTCTCTCCAGCCTCAAATAATAATCGTTTTAAAGACTTTATGCTGTATTTGTTATTAAGATATCCTTCAATTGTTTCAAGGGTGTGTAAAATATCTTTCACATGACTTTCAAAGTAATTATACCACTTCATTAACTCGCTTCCCCTTTTTTGAGATACCAAATTCCTGGTCACTACTCATTTGGGTAAAGTAGTTGTCTTCCTCCTCCTTACACCTTCCCCACGGCTCTGTGTAATATGTGTTATCCATGCGTGCTATTCATGTCTTCGTTGCTCTGGTCTTTATCGAAACTTTCGGTACTGCTAAGCTTGATAAACAACGCTGGGCACCAAAAACTGCACTAAGGAGCCCGCACAGCTCTGTGTTGACATCGTGTGTTTTTATTCTTGCTGAGAAGATTGACGGTGCCTTGTTCTTAAAGCTGTTCGCAGAATCAACAGCACACAGTCTGTTGAAGTGCCTGGAGACCGTGCCAGGAACGCACACCATCCCAGCAGGTATTTGTGGATTAAGCAATAGTAATGTTATATATAGTAAAAAATAGAGTCAGATGGATTCAGAGGCTCTTCTTTCCTGTCCCCTGGAGCACTAAGTTTCTAGGCAGGTTTTCTGTCTCAGGAGCGACAGAAACAGAGCTAAGTCTTCATTTGTAAGTCAGCTAGTGAAACTGCGTGTGTGTGTGTGTGTGTGTGTGTGTGTGTGTGTGTGTGTGTGTGTGTGTACGGTCTGTGCTGATTAACCAGGAGGTGGCTTCTGAGAACTTCCTTGGGTGAGGTCATTGTGTGAAGTATAATTGCCCTGACCCCGAGTGGCATGGGTCAGTTACCCTGCATGGCCCCTTGGTGCAATCGACAGACAAAGTAAACACAGGTACATGAAACGGCTTAGCACTGATTCAGGGGTTCAGACGACACATCTTGTGGGATTCTAGGTTCTTGTTCCTGGCACAAGAAATTGAGCCGTGAAACCTAACTGCAGCAGAAACAGAGACAGTCTGCTAAGAAAAGGTACCCTTCCCAAGGAGGAAGTAATCTGGAGCAAGGAGACTGTTTAGTAGTTCAGACAACCCCACTGCACACGTGGGCTTTTTGCACACTGTGTTATACAGAGCTCAGCTTGAACCTTCCTGTGCCATGAGTCTCGTTAGCATTTTTATCTCCACCCAGGGTGAGCATTGTGCCATCATAGCCGTCCACAACTCCCCTGCAGTCAGGAACTGTGCTAAGAGCAGTCCCTGGGTGCTTTCCTGCCCTTTCTCTTCCCATTCTCCCAGCTGGACCCTGGGAAGTGGGCAGAAGCTCCCTGTCCAGCAATAAAGAAGTTAGGTGAGTTGCAAGGACGGCTTTCAAATCTTTTCAAATCTTTTCAAATCTTTTCAAATCTTTTCAAATCTTTTCAAATCTTTTCAAATCTTTGAACTAGGGTGGCTGAGATAGCTCGATGGCAGAACAGCCTAGCCTCCTGGATCTAGTACTGAGAAACCCGAGGCCTCCTCCGGAGAGACAGAAAGACAGGGGAGCAGTCTTCCAAGCCACATCACACACATATCTGGAGGTTTTCTAGGAAATAAAGATGTACCAAGGATTCTAGCTATAAAGTTCACCAACTGTAATCAGCAAGAGGTACTTGCATTTCTAGTTTAAATGTGGGAAAACTGGAAGTCATAATTGTCTACCTGGGGGTAATAAATCAGAATGGCTGGCAGCTCAGGCCCAGAATGAACCAGTACCCTCTGTCTGGAAGCCACTGTGATGTCCCAGCATCCTTCTCCAGACCGGCGCCGACACTTAAGCCCACCAATGCACAGTGTGCAGTGACTAGTTTAGAGAACCCACTCACACATCACTACCAAGGCGGGCCCCGAGTGCCAAGAGCGGCATCGGAATGAGCAATGTGAAGCGGCCGTTTCATTCCCTGAAGAGACCGAGAAGTCAAGCTATTTGAGTGACAGGTATGGAAAGTGGTGCTTTGAAGACATGCCCTGCGACAGGTCACACTGTAGGTGATGTGTCTGCCAGGACGGGCATCCTTGAAGGCATTCCGAAGGAGGAGACTGGTCGTGGAAGGCAGTCCACTCAGAAGCGAGCCTCATGGTTTGGGATTGATTCCTGGAACTCAGAAAGGAAGGAAGTGATTCCACGGATTTGGCCTGTGACCTCCACATGCACACTTCGGAATATCATGCCCATGTGTATGTGCACACACATGATGAGAATAAATCAAATAAGGGTTTCAAAAGTCAGTGAGGTCCAGTGATTTGACTCAGAGGGTAAAGGC